>NC_084983.1:25276534-25569034 GCF_963691925.1 Scomber scombrus | reverse complement strand
AGGCAGTGAGTGTGAACGCTGCGCCACAGAAGGATTCATTTAAAAAGGAAACACCTCTGGTTAGTTTGTGGCTGAGGGACTGAACCACAATTAGTTATGGGGTAGTTATTGACAGTTAGCTGAAGGTGCACAATGATGACCTGCCATCGATACACAAAGACCCCACTGCTGTATAAACTAATACACACACACACAGTCCTTCCTTCACACAATGTCTGAATTTCCGACAGAAACGGTGAACATGACCACCGACAAACAGAAAACAGCACGAAGAGAAACTTTAAAAGAACATGATCTCAATAAGCGGCTACTTCAATCAAAATACCAGGGACTGAAATATTGAATCACCTTTTTTTTTTTTTTTTTTAAGTTACAACAAATGGTTAACATTTGAATTTTTACCCTCTATAAAAGTAACTTAACCGGAAAAGCAATTCTTATAATTGATGGTTTCTATTAATCAATCATTGCCTCACTGGCAGGCTGAAGGCAGAGCAGAGTCGAACCCATCGACCCAACTCCTCACTGAACATTTGAGACAATTAATCACCAAAGACGTAAATAAAAGGAGAAAAAGTCGGGGGAGCACTGTGACCGCAATGTTGTTTCTAAAATGACGACCTTAACAAGGCCTCTGCGGAGGTGGGCGAGATATTTATTCTTGTTATTTATGGAGAAACAGAGAGTGTGATGAATATACAGATCAACAACAGAGAAGGGAAATATGCTGCAGGGATGATTTCAGATGTTTTTACAGACATTTTGCATTTTAATTATTTACTGATGCAGAAACTTGTGGACCTTCAGTTTGTAAACAGTGAAAAGAAAATGTACAAAATGCAGCTCTGACATTTAAGTAAAAGGCAACAATGAAATAATCTTACTTATCTTTTCAACATCTAGTTGTGTTGTGACACATTCACATTAGTAGTGAATGTAAGAATACTTATTCAATATGATGAACATGAATTGGAATATCTATTGAATAATTTTACTTCCGTGACGTAACCCATTGGTTTGTCGACTGCTGCTTGGAAGCCAATAGCATCGGATCTGGGCAGCGCCATCTTGAAAATTTCTAGTGCATGCCGGGTAAAAAAAACAAAACACGGATTCTACTTATATGGGCATCAGGAGGAGCAAGAGGCGCCCTCCTGAACCTGTGAACCAATCAACCTGTCAATCACGACGTAGCCACGACCTAATGCATACCCTGCTTTATCGTCAAATATAAAATCAGGGAGGCCAAAATGTCCCAAATGAACATCATACTGCATTGAAGAAGGCTTTAAACTAGCGATTGAGACCATAAACACATTTTGAAAAAGTTTACTGAGCTTAGAAATCAAGTGAGAAGTTGGTGAATTCTCCATTGACTTGTATAGAGACGGAAGTCCTTTTGACATCAAAACGGTCGCCCCCTGGTGGCCTTTTGATAGAATGCAGTTTTAAGTTACTTCTGCGTTGGCATCATTTCAGAGGACCGGAACTCCCCGCCTGTGTTGACATGAGATTTAACAGCACAATATTTTTCTTCATCTTTTTGGGTTCTTCTGTCCACATTTCAGCACGACTGACAACTTTCAACAATGCGACAAAAACAACACTGCTGGTTGTAGCGATGGAGCGATCGGTGCTGAGAATGAGTATAACGTTAAAAAGGTAAATTAAACCGCTCCACATTAAGCTCAAGTTTACTGATTATTTCTATTGAGAGTTTTTGGGAAACTATCTTCTCTCATGTCTTCTCCTCTTCAGGCAATACAGGGAAAAATGTTTCTCTGGGCAACATCAGAAACATTGATATTTCTGGAACAAACCGAGGATGCATCGGTGGAAGGAACAACTACACTGTGACAGGTGGGTTATCTTTGTATAAGTGGGTGGTTTATGAGTCATTACTTATGTTTAGACATTATCTTCTGTACAGCACAAATCTAAGAATGATTAACTGCTTTCAATGTCTCATGTTCCTGGTATTTCAATAAGAGACATTGCAGCCAATTCAAATATTGGCAACATCAGTAATGTTACCGTTGGTCATAATTCAGGATCCATTGGTTCAGGGAACCGCATCAACATTAGCTGAGGTAAGAAGGGAAGAGATTTATTGGTCACGTAGGACACAGTAATGGATGTGTACATGTGCATATAACAAGTATGTGTGTTAACATTTCCTGTGAATGCATCATTTCTTTACGATCGCTGTTCTCTCACAGCTTTGATTCTCTCTTTTTTTAAGGAAACTGCTCTCCAACAGATCAGAAACCACTCAGCCAGATAATTATGTCCTATAATTTGAATATTTTTGAACATGACAATAGCAAATTTAAAATTCATTACTTTAAATCAGCAAAAATCACAGAAATCCAATGGATTCAATATATATATAAAAACACGAAAACATACTGCATGAAATTGTCTTTGCATTGTTTTTTTTGTCAAAGGCAGAAGATACACATCAGGTTTTCTCTTCATTTGAAGCTTAGTACTCAGAATACACTGTGTAGAATAAATATATTAAAAGTCTGGTCAAAACAATGGGACTAAAACAGGTCCTAGAGCAGACCCCTGAGCTGCTCCATAATATAGTAAATTAAAATTAAACATCTGATCACCGACTGCAACTGAAAGTTAACTTGGTGGAAAATGAAAAGTTATTTGTTAATTAAATAAGTTTCCAGTCTTTCATGTGTATAAAAATACTACACATTTAAACCAAACTGTTTAAACCTAATTACGGCAATGAGTAATAAAATGTATTACGATAGAGTGACAGCAAGGTGGAGCTACATTCATACTCATGTGGACTGAGTTGTGACAGACGATCTTATGACATTAAACTAGTCCATAAAGAAAAGGATTGAAGTGGGGCATATCACAAATATGGCCAATGTTGAGAACAGTGTTGGGGTCATTACTAAAAAAATGTAATGAATTACACATTACTCATTAATTTAAAAAAAAAAGGTAATGTGTTACTTTACATAATTACTCCCTGTGGAAGGTAATCAATTACACTACTAGTTACATTACTTTTGGGTTTTGCGTTACTCCTTAGCTACATGAGATATTAGAGAAAATAAATAATATATCAACAAATAAAATAATATATAACACCATGTTGTACAAATAATAACTGCCTCAAAATAATATATAAAGTAACAGACTGGTCTTTCTAACTACATTAGTTTGCATATGAACTGCATTTCACAGGTCAAACACACTCAAACACCAAACCATGGCTTTAGAGTAGACTAGTCCTGTTTATTCGACATGTTTATCATTAAAGTAATGGTTAAACCTCATGAGGGGGAGACTCTTAAATCCTTTGTCAGATAACCTGTTTCTCCTCGGAGTCAGCACAAGACTGGCCAGGCTGAAGTGCCTCTACAAGGGGGGTGCACTACACCGGTCCAGATGGGTTACCAAAGATTTCCTGCCTGATGACGGACATCTGTTCACTATTATCATTACATGCTGAGTATGTTTCTGAAAGATGGAGATTCCTCTGTACAAGTAACACACAAGCTTTGGCTGCTTGGTTGGCATACACTAACATCTTACCCACAACACCCAGTTGAGAAATAAAATATTGATAACATGAAGGATCTTTTACTCTGAGATAGCGAACTTAAGGAACCTACAGCAATAAGCCTACAGGGTTATCTCTTTATTATATAATATATCCTTCACAGAGGTTTGGATAACGGAAACACTTGAGGAACAAGAACTGCAAGAAAAGCAGAGAGGAACTAAACATGCTACACCTCCTTCAATCCTAAAATCAGCCAGCTTTGCATATTGGTTAAAAGCAGGAATTAAAACTCAAGAAAAAGTCCTTATTTTTCTTTTCTGATAAATGATGCCTATGCAGTTACCAGCCACAACATACGAATCACATGATTTTTGTTTAACAGCAGCTACAAACCGAAACTGAAAGTGAAGCTTCAGGTCATGCAGAAGCTAAACCAGAGCTGCAAATTCAGGTTAATGTCCGTGTGTACTCTAATGTACTCTTGTGACTCGCGGTGGTTTTGGAGTTTCAGTAAGGACGAAAAAAAATCAATAAACTGACATTAAAAGTTATGCACATGAAGCATTTGGTTGACTTGTTATAACCCCACTACTATTGGAAATATCAGGGTCAATCAGGGTCTTGTATTGGCATAATGCATAATGTTTTAAATAACCCATAGATATAACATATAACAATAGCGTCCAGTTTGTTTAAACAGGTCAGTACTAAGATGGTATTTAGCATTTTTAGATACTAACCAACAACATTTAGTTATTTTTGGGGTTTGTTTTTTTTAAGACCTGTTGCAACATAATAATTTAACTGATTCTGTTTAAGGAAGTAAACTGAATGGACACTTGTGTTGATTGATCTATTGAAGTAGTTTGAAAAATACACTATACACACCAAAAATATGAAGAACATTAAATATTTCCAAGAATGGGACATTAACCCAATAGTTCCCAATCAAGTACAATGTTTGGCTAAATATAACTGAACAGATATGTGCACCAAATATGTGAGCGTGTTTAAATCTGCAATTACAAGGTGTCTGCATTTATATAAAATAAAGCTAAAAAAAGTTGAAGAGGTTTTATAACTTGAGTTTCTGTTGGGGAAATGTATTATTCTGTAATAGTGGATGTTTCAGTAGTTTAACCTGCAGGAGACTCATTCTATACAATGACTTTGTAATTAGTACTGAAACACAAATTCAATGCAACAGTTCAACATGTACTTTGGTTAGTGGTATTGAAAATATCCCCTTGAGATTCCATGGGTTTTTATTCTTTTTTGCTGAACCATCAAACTCCTTAAAAAAAAGTCCCTCCTCTTAAACCCCTGAAATACAGGAACATGCATGTGCAGGACATAAAAGCAACGTCTTCCCCACTCAATTCAACAATCTCACCTCACAGCAGACGACGGACATCTGAAACCAGTGGTAAGATAACTGATGACTGTATATTTGTGTGTCTCTCTGCTTCATGTCTGTATCAGCGGCTGTCTTATTAATGCTTACTTTGTAATTTGCCTCATATTTTATCTTAAAGTAGAACAACCCAAATTAAAAAAGGACAAAGCTCCAGATTCTTGACAGAAATGTACATTTTGTCACTTAGTTGTTGTTTGCCTATGTCGTCTATTTCAGTGAGAACAATGGACAGCAAGATCACTACCACAGACGGCGGTAACATTGTCAGCACTGGAGCGAAGGCTCAAGGTAAGCCCAGGTGTGACCTTGCTTTTCTTTCAGGCTGTCTTTACAGTCTTATGACACCAATTTCATGACTTCTCTTATAGAAGACGCAGCACCCAACCCATCTCATGGGGATGTCGGTGGACAAGAAAAGATGTCCAACCTTAAAGGTGAGTTATTTTATCATAATGCAATTCATTTTAATATTCATTACTAATGTTCAGACATTATCTGAGTTTTGGTGAATTTTTTTAAAATTTCGTTTCTCAATATATTTCAACAGGTGGAGTGACAGGCAACTTAATTGGTGGCGGTCAGAAAATTATCTCTAATGTTAACATGGGAGGAGTTTCAGGGGGTGCTAACATCGGCTGAGGTAAGAAGAAAGATCAGAGATTTACTCACATGTGATGTGACATGTTAATGTGTGTTAACTGTTCCTATGAATGCATCACTGTAAAAGTATATGATCCTCATTTTCTCATCAGTATTTGTATTTTATTCTTTCTTGCTCTCTTTGTCTTTATCTCTTTTTTCTCTTTTAGGACATTGCTGCCCTGCAGATGAAAAGGACTCCTCTTAAAAAAAACAAAAAAAACAATTTGTTTCATTGTCAGATATTTGAAATGTCCTTGTATACAGTATTGAAAAAAGTTCAATTCCAAAAATAAAGTCTACATACTGTATGAAACCTTCTTTGGCCGACTTACCATTTTTTCATTTTTTATGGCTGACCTTATTGTACTCTGGTGGATATTTGGTGTCTTGGAAATGTATCTAATCGTCATCCTTCTTCCAAACACACATTTGTTTCCAATGTTGCTTTGGGTTCATGATGTTTTTTTTTTGTTTTTTTTTGGAAAGGGACTGATCAGTAGTTTGGTCTTCTACCTAAGAAATTTAGTATTTAACCTAAAATGATTTGTTTTAACTTGATTACACACAGAAAACCTCCCTTCCTCTTATTATAAATGTTATGTGTCATAACAAAAGGGGGGAAATATATGAGTTGATACAGAATACAAAACCTGATGAAATCAAAAACACCTTCATGTGTTTTAATGGTTTGGTTACTACTTTAAGGTTTGCAGAGAATAAACATACAAATCATGAATCAATAAGAGATACGGTTCAAGGCTGACTGTCACCTGGCAGTTCACACAGACACAGACGGGTATCTGAGTACACTCTTCTTCAAATAGCAGAGGTTCTGGGAGGTGCTCTGCAGACTGCAGGACACTAAGGTCTCAGTGCTCAAGATAACATCCGGCACAAGTGAATGAAAAAAGATTAATGTGAATATATAAACGGACGACAAAAAGCAAAAACTTGTACAGATCTACAGCTGATAACGTACATTTCTGAACCTATAATGTAATAACCTATTTCATGTCATTACATTACATATTACATTACATGCCTTGCCAATAATGTAATAACTAATTACATTATTGGCAAGGTGACAAATGTCATACCTGGAGCCGATGACATAATAATATATTAACATTTCTTTAATATTGAAATGTTTGACACTATTAAGACATTTTTAAATATAAACATTGATATTAGCCATCTTACATATTACTTTACAACCAAATAAGTATTTGTAGCTTTAACAGTTTGATTCATTTAAGTTTTTCGAACTGAATTGTTGAATGATTAAATACTAAAATGTCCAACTGTACGCTGAAATAATTACACTTTGCACATTATCAATAGATATTAATATTGTTATTAGTGGGTTTTTGTAATATTGATTATAACCATACTGTTAGAATTATTAGAATGAGTCAAAATAAACATATTGCAGTTATATGTATATATTGTATATTCCTGCTCTATAAAACAATGAGAGTGGTTCTAATGAGACTCTCATTACAACCAGCTGATTCCTGAATGTAGCTTCATCAGTCCATTGTAGATGAAGCCACCAGTGACTAGTTCGAATGTAAGAAGATAAAACATGTAAATAAGCAAACTTTTGCTGGAATTAGCAAGAGTCAAATTTCTTTTAGTAGACACTAAAACCTAAAAGAGGGTTACCAATTCTCAATATAACTCCCAGAAGGTATAGCTAAACCATAGACTGTATATAAAATGGAAGTAACATCCGTGACGTCACCCATTGGTTTGTGAACTGCTGCTTGGATGCGAATAGTATCGGATCTGAGCAGCGCCATCTTGAAAATTTCCGGTGCATGCCGGGAAAAAAAACAAAACACGGATTCCACTTATATGGGCATCAGGAGGAGCAAGAGGCGCCCTCCTGAACCTGTGAACCAATCAACCTGTCAATCACGACGTAGTCACGCCTTAATGCATACCCTGACGACTAAATTATAGTCAAAACTGATGCAGCAGAGGCCAAGATATCCTGATTTGGAAGTTTACAAAAAAAGGTAGATTCTACTACTTAAAAGCAACTCGATCGTCTAATTTGTTTGACCCTCTCTGCTCTGTAAATACCTCTGTCTTTCAAACTCCACAAAGTCTGTAACACAAGATTTAAATCTGCATCCACAAAGCCCCAGTCCAGATATCACTAGTGTTATTAATGTTCACAGAGGACATTGTGCAACTGTCCATAAACCGATATTGGTGTATAAAATTCCCCGAACCATGACTTTATCATTATCAGCTGATTATGCTGACGTGACCCATCTTCAGTGAGAAAGATTGTAGGATCAAGTTCTGTGTGAAGCTAATGTCACTCTGTACAAACAGAAAGTCAGTCAGTCAGTCAGTCAGTCAGTCAGTCAGTCAGTCAGTCAGTCAGTCAGTCAGTCAGTCAGTCAGTCAGTCAGTCAGTCAGTCAGTCAGTCAGAAAGAAAGAAAGAAAAAAAAGGCTGAATGTGCAGAGAAACATAACAAATGCAGAGGTTTGATGGTGATATGAAACACACTGCATACTGTGGCCATCACAGTTACCAGATCTCAAACCTCTTAAGCACCTATGGGAGATTATGGAGCGACGTTTTAGACAGCGGCACCATCTTCAAAACAAAAACTGAGGGAATAACTTTCGGAAGACGCTTTTCCACAAGAGTTCAGAGACTTGGGATATGAAAATATCCCCTTGAGATTCCATGCGTTCTTTTCTCTTTTTTTTGCTGAACCATCAAACTCCTTAAAAAAGTCCCTCCTCTTAAACCCTGAAATACAGGAACATGCATGGGCAGGATATAAACGCAATGCCTTCACTACTCAATTCAACAATCTCATCTCACAGCAGACGACGGACATCTGAAACCAGTGGTAAGATAACTGATGACTGTATATTTGTGAGTCTCTCTGCTTCATGTCTGTATCAGCTGCTGTCTTATAATGCTTACTTTGTAATTTGCCTCATATTTGATCCTAAAGTAGAACAACCCAATTTAAAAAGGACAAAGCTCCAGATTCTTGATAAGAGTTTAACAGAAATGTACATTTTGTCACTTAGTTGTTGTTTGCCTATGTCGTCTATTTCAGTGAGAACAATGGACAGCAAGATCACTACAGCGGACGGTACCATTGTCAGCACTGGAGCGAAGGCTCAAGGTAAGCCCAGGTGTGACCTTGCTTTTCTTTCAGGCTGTCTTTACAGTCTTATGACAACAATTTCATGACTTCTCTTACAGGAGACGCAGCACCCAACCCATCTCATGGGGATGTCGCAGGACAAGAAAAGATGTCCAACCTTAAAGGTGAGTTATTTGTCATAATGCAATTCATTTTAATATTCATTACTAATGTTCAGACATTATCTGAGTTTTGGTGAATATTTTTAAATTTCATTTCTCAATACTCATATTTCAACAGGTGGAGTGAAAGGCAACGTAGTTCATGGCGATCAGAAAATTATCTCTAATGTTAACATGGGAGCAGTTTCAGGGGATGCTAACATCGGCTGAGGTAAGAAGAGAGATCAGAGATTTACTTGTCAGATAGGAAACAGTATCAGATGTGATGTGACATGTTAAAACTGCAATCGGTAACTTTGAGGAGAGAGAGGACTTAGCGTCAAATTTAAAGAAGTACAACTTTCAGATCCCTCCCCCTCCCTCCCTCTCCTCTGCTCTGCCTCCAAAGTCCCTTCCCCAGAGGAGGCTGACGTGCGCGCGACGGCATGCGACCCGGTATGCTGTTGTTGGTAACGGAGGTATCGGTAGTTTTGTCCTCGCTGATGGTTGTTGCTGCGCCATTACTTTCTCTACGCTCCTGAAGCCGCTCTCCCGAGCTGAGGAGGAAGGGGGAGGGGGCTGTGTGCGTGAGCAGTGATTGACAGCTGTCAGACACTCCATCAGACACCATCCTGGATCTGATTGGTTCTTGTTGTCCAGTCGCGTTGGATTCTGGCAATTTGCCAATTTGCAGTAGGAGCAGTAGATGGGGCTAAATGAGCCTGTTTTTTTTTGTTTTTTTTTTTACAGATTACTAGTTTCATGTAATGCTGTCTTTACATAGTGACAGTCTTAGCAAATATGACAAAAAGTTGCTTTTATAAGACTTACCAACTGCAGCTTTAATGTGTTTTAACTGTTCCTATGAATGCATCACTGTAAAAGTATATGATCCTCATTTTCTCATCAGTATTTGTATTTTATTCTTTCTTGCTCTCTTTGTCTTTATCTCTTTTAGGACATTGCTGCCCTGCAGATGAAAAAACAACAACTATTTGTTTCATTGTCAGATATTTGAAATGTCCTTAAACACAGTATTGTAAAAAAAGTTCAATTCCAAAAATAAAGTCTACATACTGTATGAAACCGTCTTTGGCCGATTTAACATTTTTTCATTTTTTATTGGTGGATATTCGGTGTCTTGGAAATGCATCTAATCGTCATCCTTCTTCCAAACACAAATTTGTTTCCAATGTTGCTTTGGGTTCGCGATGTAGTGTTTTTTGTTTTTTTATAGAAAAGGGACTGATCAGTAGTTTGGTCTTCTAGCTAAGACATTTTGTATTTAACCTACAGTAAAATTAGTTGTTTTAACTTGATTACACACAGAAAACCTCCCTTCCTCTTATTATAAAACCAACTTTTAGAGATTTATATGTGTCATAATAAAAAGGGGGGAAATATATGAGTTGATACAGAATACAAAACCTGATGAAATCAATAACACCTTCATGTGTTTTAATGGTTTGGTTACTACTTTAAGGTTTGCAGAGAATAAACATACAAATCATTAATCAATAAGAGATACGGTTCAAGGCTGACTGTCACCTGGCAGTTCACACAGATACAGACAGGTATCGGACTACACTCTTCTTCAAATAGCAGAGGTTCTGGGAGGTGCTCTGCAGACTGCAGGACACTAAGGTCTCAGCGCTCAAGATAACATCGATATCACTAGTGTTATTAATGTCCACAGAGGACGTTGTGCAACTGGTGTCACACAGTAGGACTCCACATAAACTGATATTGGTGTATAAAATTCCCCGAACCATGACTTTATCATTATCAGCTGATTATGCTGACGTGTTCCCATCTTCAGTGAGAAAGATTGTGGGATCAAGTTCTGTTTGAAGCTAATGTCACTCTGTACAAAAACAAAGAAAGAAAGAAACACACAGACAGACAGACAGACAGACAGACAGACAGACAAAGAGAAAGAAAGAAAAGTAAGAAAGTAAGAAAGTAAGAAGGCTGAATGTGCAGAGAAACATAACACATGCAGAGGTTTGATGATGATGATGATGATGATGGTGATGATATGATGATATGAATCATACTGCAACCGTCGCCGTCCCTCACTTTCACCAACCTGCACCGCTATCCTGGTAAACACCCTGATCACATCCCGTCTGGACTACTGTAACTCTCTCCTCTTTGGTCTTCCGCGGAAATCTCTTCACAAACTCCAGCTGGTACAGAACGCAGCCGCCCGTATCATAACCAGAACCCCCTCTATTGAACACATCACTCCTGCCCTGCAGCAACTTCATTGGCTTCCTATCAAATCCCGCATTGACTTTAAGATTCTACTCCTCACTTACAAGATCCTTCACAACCTGGCACCATCATATCTCTCTGAACTTATTCACATCTACAAACCTTCCCAAACACTCCGATCCTCTTCTGCCAACCAGCTCTTTGCCCCAACTGCCAACTTAACTACCATCATGGGGTCAAGAGCTTTCAGCCGATCTGCCCCCCCGCCTTTAGAACTCTCTCCCTCCAGACATTCGCACTTCTGACTCTGTTTCCACCTTTAAATCCCGCCTGAAAACGCACCTATTCAGACTGGCATACTCTGTCTCACACTAACTATGCAATCACCTTCTTATTTATTTGTTGTACTGATGCACTTTATAGTTACATTCATATTTATTCTTTATCTTTGCACTAAATGTTACCTGATTTATATTGTTTGATGTACTGTTGTCATGTTTTATGTGCCTTGTAAGGTGTCATTGAGTGCTTTGAAAGGCACCTTTAAATACAATGCATTATTATTATACTGTGGCCATCACAGTTTCCAGATCTCAAACCTCTTAAGCACCTATGGGAGATTATGGAGCGACGTTTTAGACAGCGGCACCATCTTCAAAACACAAACTGAGGGAATAACTTTCAGAAGACGCTTTTCCACAAGAGTTCAGAGACTTGGAGAATCTACACCAAGGAGCACTGAAGTGGTTCTGGAGGTCAAACACAACTAACACACTTTAAGTTGGTTTTTCTTTCATGTGTCATCTCTCTTCTCTTTTTTTGGCCACATTTTCTCTTACTTCTGCTCTCTCTACTTTTTTTTAATTTTTCCTCCATTCTTAAAGTGATGAGTGATGAGAAAGTCTTTGATAACGTGATTGACAACATGTCCAGTAAACCACTCACATACTTATCTACATGGGAACGTGACCACATTAAAAAACCCTCTATTACTTCTGCTTTTGTCATTCTCTGTTTTACGAAACAGAACTTGAGAATGTAATTGACGACATGTCCAGTAAACCATCTGAATGCTCATGTGCATTGGAAACATAACCACGCACACAAACACGTATAAACCACGTCATCTGTAATGTTTAAAACCAAACTATTTTTTAATTGGGATTTAAACTTGTTTTATGTTCACAACACCTTTTATGCACATATATGTCCTCATGCTTACATATATCTGTATTCATGAAGCACTTCGGTGAAAACCATGTTTGCTTTTATAAATAAAACTACTCAGTCAGTCACATGAACCGTTCATCTTACCTCCTTGTGTCGGGTTATATTTATCATTAGGTAACAGAAATTACAGGCCGACTAAAACCTTCAAGAAACAGGTTCCATGTAGATCAGTGTAATGGCGCTTTTCCACTACACAGCACGACTCGCCTCGGTTCTTTTTGCGTTTCCACTAGGGAAAGTACCTGGTACCTGGTACTTTTTTAGTACCTGCTCTGGTGAGGTTCCAAGCGAGCCAAGCCGGTACTAAAATGTGACGTCAACACACTGCTGGCCGCTGATTGGTCAGAAGAGTTGTCTCTGGAAGAGTCATGAGCCGTCCCACACAAGAATCAAACCCGACATTTTTAAATACCGGCAACAGCGTTACAACCATACAGCTCAATTTTCTTGCTTTGTGTGTGACAGAAAGCCTCATACAGCAGCAAGTACACCACTGCCTCCATGTCCTCCATTGTTTATGTGTTTTGTGTCGCGTATAAAACGAAGTCACGGCAGTTTCGTGGAGCCGTGCTATGACGACCCCGCCCACGTTGAGTAGGTACTTTTTTGTAATGGAAAAGGTCTGTTCTGGAACCGTACCGAGTCGAGGCGAGTCGAGGCGAGTCGTGCTGGAACTGTGTAGTGGAAAAGCGCCATAAGTCTGCTGGTTCTCCAAACTGATCCTACTGGTGTCATTATCAGAATGGACAACAGAATAAAAATTGCTCATACTTGCTACACTTGAGGTGTGACTGTGTCTGAAATCACTCATCATTAACTCTTACTAACTAATCATTCATCACTTTTGATATAACATACAGTACATAGTTTACTCAGTAGTGAGCAGTAAATTGAGATTTCAGACACTTAGTAATCATCATGAAGGTAAAGTATCACACAACGCTAATTTTAAGCATCTGAAATATATTAGTGTAGTGATGCTCCAGTGATTCTAAGTTATAAGTTCTTACCTTCTGAGATGTTCATGTTCCTTCAGGAAGAGCTCTGTCCGTCTGTTATTCACCCCTGAACCGCTCTTGTAGGACCTGCGTAAGAAAACACATAAGAGAGAAACATTAAATGATGGTGGACAGGGCTGACAGCTGGAAATGGGATACAACAAATGAGACTTTTTTTTTTGCCTTTATTTAACAGAGAAAGTGTGGGGTCTATATGTAAACGGAGGGGTATGCATCTTTTGAAACAATTGGCTATTAATGTACATTTAATAAATTAGTTAAAAGTTGAATAATGCCAGAGATGTTAGATCATCACTGTTTACTCGTTACTAATTCCCAGAGTGTACCCATAGACTGTATATAAAATGGACGTAACATCCGTGACGTCACCCATTGGTTTGTGGACTGCTGCTTGGAAGCGAATAGCATCGGATCTGAGCAGCGCCATCTTGAAAATTTCCGGTGCATGCCGGGTAAAAAAAACAAACACAGATTCTACTTATATGGGCATCAGGAGGAGCATGAGGCGCCCTCCTGAACCTGTGAACCAATCAACCTGTCAATCACGACGTAGCCACGCCCTAATGCATACCCTGCTTTATCGTCACATATAAAATCAGGGAGCCCAAAATTTCACAAATGAACATCATACTGCATTGAAGAAGGCTTTAAACTAGCGATTGAGACCATAAACACATTTTGAAAACGTTTACTGAGGTTAGAAATCAAATGAGAAGTTGGTGAATTCTCCATTGACTTGTATAGAGACGGAAGTCCTTTTGACACCAAAACGGTCGCCCCCTGGTGGCCTTTTGATAGAATGCAGTTTTAAGTTACTTCCGCGTTGGCATCATTTCAGAGGACTGGAACTCCCCGCCTGAGTGTACCACAGTCGTACAAACCTCCCTGTTGGGTGGATGTGTGTAGACTACCATATGCCTGTTCTGATACACATGACATGCCCTCCATGAAAAGCTAATGCAGCAACCTAAACTTCATAATCATGTTTGATCGTCTTTCCGACTGGGTGCAGCAGAATTTCAGGCCAAAACAGAAGAAATTGTCACTAAAAACAATTTTGTCCAGTCTTTGCTTCAGCATTTGACTCTCTCCTATTAACTGATGACTGGATGCTGATTCTGTACTTCCTGCGTTAAGGCTTTTAAGTGATTAGCACTGCTTAACCCCCGACTCTGTCCTGCATCTCTTATTTACACCATCTCCTCCCTCTTTGGATTAATCATCAATTCATCATCCATGATCTGCCCTGTTGCCTTCTTCTTCAACTGTTCCTCCACACCTCTCATGTCTGTGTGCATAATTTAAATTCACCGTCATCATTTTGCAATCAGTCAACATTAGAACACAACAATGTCTTGTTCTCTTTCCATCCATCTATCTTTCTTTCGCTGTGACTGCCTTTGTCTCGCCCTCATCCCCCTGATAAAGCCTTTCTGTGTATCAGGCAGGCCAGATGTAACCGCTCTCTTGCAGCTTTGGCTGAATGAAAGCCTTGCGCTTTGATTTACTGTAGAAGGCACTTAGGAAAGATATCCCCAGAGAAAGAGAGCAATACAAAGAGAGAGAAAGAGTGAGAGAGAGAGTGAGAGAGAGAGAGAGGGGGAAACATCAGCTAATAAGAGGAGGTGCCTCTTATTAGAGGATGAAACATGATAGAGGGAATGGGGACTATTACAGGGTGGGGGAAATCAGCAACAAAGTGGACATTTCTGCCTCCTACTGGTTAATGACAATATAACAAAAGTCAAAAAAGGAAAAGAAGGGAAGAAAAGATGAAAATGAGAGCATTGGTATACATAAAAACTAGTGACAGAAGGAATTAAGGAGGGAAAAGTCAATTATACCGACATAACTCATTAAATTGGGTGAAGCCGTGGAACAAGTTGACTGATGAGATCAAAAAAAGTAAAAATCTGGTGCAATTTAAAAATAAGTTAAAACATTTCATTTTGGAAAGATACAGTCTTGAAGGTGGGGAATGATTTATGGGACTAATGTTAAATGTTTTGCTTGGTATTTGCTGAGTATGTACATGTAGGTGTGTGTATATGTGTGTAGATGGCATGTATGTTTGTTTGTTTATGTATAGGTAATGTATATACATATATTTACATGTATGGTTTAAAGGTTAGAGCATCTATAAGCTTGTAGCTTCAGCCCTGACCCTTTCCATCAGCCATGCAGCTCTGTTGTTAGAGGGATGTGTTACTGTTTGGTTTTTTTTGTGGTTCTATTTATTTTTTTGTTGATCGAAATAAACTCAAACTTAACTCAACTCAAAAAAAGGACAAAAAGATGATTTAATAGTGTACCTCCATAAAGTTGCAAGAGATAGATAGAAAAACAAACTTTGTGTCAAACTTTAGATCCTAAATTGACTAGTAAACTGACCTTGGTATGTAAAACTAGTATAAAATTTACATAACTTCTAACATCTAAATGTCCAAGAAAAGTATAAACCAGACTTACCAGAGTTTGTCCTGGGCTCCATCAAAATACATCATTTTACACAACAAATGTGCTTTTTTTTTTTTTTGCTGGATGCTGAATCTCATCCAATCAGCCAACTCCAAACCAAAAATTAATCTTCACAAATATCCTCATGTGTAATGATGAATTCTGGGTCTTTAAAGTATCCACTACATACTGCACTTAGACCTGTTACAATTAAGCTCTATTAAAAGTAATTTAACTGCCTCATAACCTTATCAACAGTGATTAAATACGCACCATAAACACACCCCAAAGCAGTCAGTGAACACTGCTGTGGTGAATGTAGGAAGACATACTTTACATTTACTAACAATATGTCATTTATTTGCATTTATGGGATGGGTGAAGGTTCTTACTCAATGTCTCTGTGAACAGAACCCAGCAGGTCCTCTCGTTCTCGCAGGCTGAAGAAGTTGCTCTTGGTTTTGTGGAACTCATGAGTATAGTCCTACAGAGAAAAAAAAAAGAAAGATGTCAACTACAGTGAGGAATACACGATGAGATGATATTGATGATAAAAATAAATAATGTTAGAAAAAGTTAACAGTATTAATATACCTGTAAAATGTCTCTGTGTCTCTGTAAGGTGTGCATCAGTGCTGCATTATGCGACGAAGCTCCCGGGGTGTTCGTGTATTCTGCCATTTTGTCGTTGACTGCTGTTAGCTGCCAAGAAAAATACAAAACTGAGGTCAAGAAGTCATGAAAACAATGTTTATGGGGTTTTTTTGTGGTAAATGATTTTTAAAAAAATAATGGTAGATAGATAGATAGATAGATAGATAGATAGATAGATAGATAGATAGATAGATAGATAGATAGATAGATAGATAGATAGATAGATAGATAGATAGATAGATAGATAGATAGATAGATAGATTTGTAAACTTTATTGATCCCCTTGGGGAAATTTAGGGTCCAGCAGCTTAATACACAAAGACATCAAAGAACAATATACTTAAACATTAAATACTAAATACTAAATAAGAAGAAAAACTAAATACTAAAAACTAAAATACTAAAATAAGAACAACAAGGTCTGAGGATGAGGCTTTATGATAAAGTGCAGAAATAAAATAAAATAAAATAAAATAAAATAAAATAAAATAAAATAAAAATAAACCTAAAAATATAGTGCAATATACAATTTAAAGTGAATTTAGTGAATTTAGTCCAGGCTGTCGCTGTGAGGGTCCTTTTATTGCCAGATTGTACAGTTGTGTAATGGTTATAATTTAAATTTAAATATCAAACCACCTCACTTAAATTTAGAAAATTGTGCTTTTTATTGGGCAAACAGTAAAATAATGTAAATGTATTAAAATAAGTATAAGCCAAATTTATAATAGTATTCCCAATATATAACAATTTAGGACAGCACTGTCTGCTTTGGTGGGTTGGTCATTTCTTTTTTTTCTTTTAAATATTCTGGCATCCTGTTACCTGACCTCAGAGTAAGCCCCTCAGACTCCTACTGCAGGAAACCATAAAAAAAACCTTTAAGTTCATGGTGTGACATTTGACTTACATTGGTCAGGAGCTGCTCCAGCTCAGTAGTCATCGCCACCAGCATGTTGTCATGAGATGAGCCAACAGAATCGGACCTGATTTATAGATCAAAGGAAAAGTTTTATTAGTAAATTCCAATTAAAATAAATATGGCTGAATTTAAATATACATTTCTTCAGGACCAGGTATACAAAATGACAAAGTATAAGACAAAACATGACATAAGTATATTTGAGGTATTGCAGGATGAAGTAACACATATATTCAGATTGTATATCAGTGTGCATCCACATGGTTAAAGCAGAGTGAGGTCTGTGCTGCTCACCTTGTCCGCTGGTCTCGGTTGCTGCTGCTGTAGCTGGTGCAGAGCTTGCTAAAGGAGACCAGCTTGAGGTCCAGCTCATTCTCCAGCTGCCTGGCCTGTTTACGCAAATCTGGGTGAAGAAACAGAGAGACGTTCAGGATAGAAGAACAAGATCTGGTCCAGTGTTGAGCATTTGGCCCATACATGAAAAATAAAACATTTGAGCTCCTAAATTGCACCTCTGCTTACATACACTCCTGCCCTGCAGCAACTTCATTGGCTCTCTATCAAATCCTGCATTGACTTTAAGATTCTACTCCTCACTTACAAGATCCTTCACAACCTGGCACCATCATATCTCTCGGAACTGATTCACATCTACACACCTTCCCGAACACTCCGATCCTCCTCTGCCAACCAGCTCTTTGCCCCATCTGCCAACTTAACTACCATCATGGGGTCAAGAGCCTTCAGCCGATCTGCCCCCCCCCGCCTCTGGAACTCTCTCCCACCAGACATTCGCACTTCTGACTCTGTTTCCACCTTTAAATCTCGCCTGAAAACGCACCTATTCAGAGCTGCATACTCTGTCTCACACTAACTATGCAATCACGTTCTTGTTTATTTATTGTACTGATGCACTTTATAGTCACATTCATATTTATTTCTTTATCTTTGCACTAAACGTTACCTGATTTATATTGTTTGATGTACTGTTGTTGTGTTATATTTGCCTTGTAAGGTTTCCTTGAGTGCTTTGAAAGGCACCTTTAAATAAAATGCATTATTATTATTATTATTATTATTATTATTATTATTATTATTATACCAACTTGATATCTTTGTTAAATTTTTGTACTTTTTCTCAAAGACGATGATGTTGAAACTAATCTAATCTAATCTCAACTATTAAGGTACAGTCCATTACTTTGTGGGAGACTTATTGCTTGATAGACGGTTCAAGTGTTCATATCATGCATTTTAACTATACAGTCAATGCTAAATAGGGTGAATTAAGGTAACGGGGGACTGGTGTGTGATATTTACATATGAATCCAGTACATTATATCAACACCTAATATCTTTATGAAATCCTCAAGATGTTTCCTTGTTAAAGCAGAAGACATTTTTTTAGATATTGTACTCATATATATATATAGTATATTAGTGTCCCTTGTGCCAAATGGTTTCAGACTTGTGGATTTTCTAATCTGGGACATTAGTTTTTAGGCTTATGCCTCATTTGATGTCACCGACCTTTAAGTAGGCTTCACAAGGGGTATTTCCTTCCTGTCTGACTATTTTCCTGCCCCCGCTTATTTCACAAGACCCACAAAGTCATATGATTTCTATTACTACCTCTATTGTGTGCGACACCAGCCACCCCGCACACAGTCTGTTCACCCTCCTACCCTCTGGAAGGAGGTATATAGGAGCCTCCGTGGCCGCACCGAAAGACTCAGAAACAGTTTCATACACCAGGCTGTGAGAAACATAAACTCTCTCCCCTCACTCCCTCCAGCCATATCCTCCAGGCTGTCAGAAAGCTGAACGCCCCCCCCCCCCCTCCCCCACAGACTGAATTTGCTGCTATTAAATGACTGTTCTTCTTGCACTGTATCTGTCAAAAATATACATCTTACAGAACTTTTTGCTGCCATTACTGCCTTTTTGCACTACCACAACTTAACTATACAGAAACTTATGCTGCTACTTCCTGCATATAAATAAGTTGTCTTATCTGTTGTGCACTTCAATGTTAACTCTTTAGTGTTAGGAAACATCTGTCTTATCTGTTGTGTCTGTGCACTTTATCTGTTCCACCGTGGGATAGTGAGAAACGTCTTATCGATTCCTTTGTATGCCTTAACATGTGAAGAAATTGACAATAAAGCTGACTTTGACTTTGACTATTACATGACACCCCTGTTGGGATTCAACACCAATCATGTTCACTTTAATGTTGTAGAAAAAGAGTGAATGCACTGGAGCATAGGTGTCCCACATTAGTCAACTACTCCACCCTTCATAGTGTAGTTATTTATTAATCAATTCATCACTCGGAGTCATTTTAAAAGGTGAAAAAATATAAATTTGGTTCCAACTTCTTAAATGTTAATATTTACTGGTCTCTTTAGTCCAGTGGTAGTAAACTGGAGATCTTCAGGTTGTGGTCTGTTGGTTGTGAACTTTGGGAACATGATCTGACATTTTTTAGATCAAACAACTAATCGATTCATCAAGAAAATAATAACAGATCAACTCGACGTGAAAGGCTAAAAACAGGTTAGCTTGAAAGCAGCTTAAAAACTCTCCTCCCTTTGACGATGTATCGTTTATTGACTTCATTTACTACGACACATGTTAAATATGGCTGAGCTGAATCGGCGAAGAACAGAAAAGTAAAGTACATGTATTATTTTAAGTTAGACGTTGTAAAATAATTTACCTTCCCAGTAGTTGCTGCTGGCCGCCATGTTTGTTGTTGACATGTCATCATCAGCCGTCAAGGAGAAGCCACTGTCGCAATTTAACCGTTAAGGCCTCTAGTGGTTTCAGACTGTAAGCACATCACAATATTTTAAGTGTGTGTTAAAAGCAACAGTCAGGTGTCCATTTAAATAGTGAAAGAGGTGTAATATATATACACAGTCTATGCTGTAATCATTCCCAGGGTTTGGATCACCCAGAGCCAGGCCCATTTACTTTGGATGGTTCACATGCAGAATTTAATTTTATTACATTGTATGACTATTACAAACATTAGTAGTACTAGTAGTGATTTATTTAGATAGATAGATGTAGATAGATGTAAACTTTATTGATCCCCTTGGGGAAATTTAGGGTCCAGCAGCTTAATACACAAAGACAACAAAGAACAATATACTAAAACAATAAATTCGAAATACGAAATACTAAATACTAAAAACTATAATAAGAACAACAAGGTCTGAGGATGAGGCTGTGTGATAAAGTGCAGATATAAAATAAAATAAAAATAAAAGTAAAGTAAGTGTACGGCCCTGGGGACAAATGAATTACTCAGTCTGTCAGTTTTGCATGACAGTGAGCGTTTTGATCCTTATAAGACATTTCCCAAAAAAAAAAAAAAAGAATAGGCAGAGAGGTAGAGTAAGTACTCACGTTAATGTAATGGAGGAGTTATTTTGTTTACTTGTAGTTTTCTGAGTATTTTCCAAAGTCAATAATTTTATATGAAGTATGGTGGTTAGTTGTATTGGTACATTCATCTGTTACTGAGTAAATTATTAATTTGTGCTTTAAAATGATAAACGGACGGACAGACACTCAATCAAATGCATAACATCAAAAACAGGCCAATCAGATCAAAATGTTAACAAAGCAATCAGGCACCACGTAAAACAGTCGGCAGCTGGTCGAAGTCACTGTTCAGAAAACCTGAATTTTCTTTTCTTAAATAGATTCAGGGCTGCAGAAGCCACCACCTAGCTCCACCCCGATCATTCCTCCTGTTCATACTCGCCATTAGAATATCGACTTAAAATCCATTAAATGTAAGTGATGGCAGCCAAAATCAACCGCAGTCATTTTGTCCAAAAGTACATTTAAAAGTCTATCTGAAGCTTATATGAGGCTTCAGCAGTCTGTGTTAGTTATATCACTTTGATGTCTGCCTTTGTTTCCTTGGACAGTGTTGTGGTGGATGTAGTAACAAGAAAAGGGACTTTGGCACATAAAACACTATAACATTGAAATATATCTACTTGATTTGACTCATTTGGACGACTGAAGTTTCATATTAGCTTCAAATAAACGTTTGAATATATTTTTTTGCATTTGAGGCTTGTGGATTTTGCCCCCCCATCATTTACACGGTAAGTGCATTATGAGGGGATCATCTAATGGCCACGATGAACAGGATGAATTATTATGGCAAGAAAACCAATTTCAATGTTCATTTCAACATCTTTAAAGGGTTCGATTGTGAAACATGATAGCAGAAACAGAATAGGCTTATTGCTTAATAACTGAAATGTAAGCATCACTTAGATTGCCGTCATAAATGTTCCCGTGATGATGATGATGATGATGATGATGATGATGATGATGATGATGATAATTTTGCACAAATGTAAATTTAAGTAAATAGTAAAATATTCCTTTACAGGTCCTGCATTCAAGATTTCTATAAACGTGCATGTCATTACAGGCAAAATCTATTTAAGTGGAAAAGGCAAAAACACTCATTAGGCACAATCACTCGTGGCAGCTTTGAGCTATTATTGTCGGCTGTTGCTTGGTTATTATTATGCCCTCTGGTGCATTAGTGTGTAAGCAGGAATTGATGTTGTAGCTGGTTGACGCTAATTTAAATATTTTATGCACCTGTGTAGTTGAATCAATGAGTTAATCAACTGTAAAGTAACTCTCTAACTATTGGGGCTTTGATGGGATCTTTTCCATCAACAGGTTGATATCTGAAGCAGGGTTTTTTTTTTTTTAATATTTACAATGTTTCAGTTCGCCTGCATTGTCCTACACAATACTAGGACTCATTTTAAACTTCCTTTCATACAGTATGTTACTTCTTTCCTGATGTTTCAGACTTTTGGACTCACAATTTAAACACTCTGGTTATTTATTAACTTTAAACTGGCAGTTGACGTGGGTTTGTATTCAGAAAACACAGAAGGCCGAAATCTATTCAAATATATGGGTTTGTATCATAGACTGTATATAAAATGGACGTAACATCCGTGACGTCACCCATTGGTTTGTGGACTGCTGCTTGGAAGCGAAAAGTTTCGGATTTAGGCAGCGCCATCTTGAAAATTTCCGTGCATGCCGGGTAAAAAAAAACCAGGGATTCTACTTATATGGGCATCAGGAGGAGCATGAGGCGCCCTCCTGAACCTGTGAACCAATCAACCTGTCAATCACGACGTAGCCACGCCCTAATGCATACCCTGCTTTATCATCAAATATAAAATCAGGGAGGCCAAAATTTCACAAATGAACATCATACTGCATTGAAGAAGACTTTAAACTAGCGATTGAGACCATAAACACATTTTGAAAACGTTTACTGAGGTTAGAAATCAAGTGAGAAGTTGGTGAATTCTCCATTGACTTGTATAGAGACTGAAGTCCTTTTGACACCAAAACGGTCGCCCCCTGGTGGCCTTTTGATAGAATGCAGTTTTAAATTACTTCCGCGTTGGCATCATTTCAGAGGACCAGAACTCCCCGCCTGGTTTGTATGGATATTTAACCCTTTAACATATGGTTTTCCCTTTTATTTTCCTTTAGTTTTAGTTCAAGCTCTATGAATATTAAGTAAATCCCAAGACTGTTTTTATGGCTGTACTCTTCAGTCAAATGGAAAGTTATTGATGCTAGTGTCAGTTTATCATCCTAACATGTTTAACATCTCAGGAAACCCTTAAGATTTGAACTCTGAGTGTGTAAGTATTGACCCTATGACCTGTTTGTGGGGTTTAATGAAGTTAATTCTCATTCATACCTTGACCTTTTGACCTGGGATTCACCATATAGAGTAAGTTCATGTTTTGCAGGCTGATAATTATAGTTGTTAATGGTTATACAGGATGTTTGCTGGCCTGCTGATCACTAGTGGAGGCAAAGTGTCAGTAGAGAAAGAAAAAACACAGTTGTGATTGAAGGACATGTCACTCGCATTGTGAATCTCTCTGCTTTTTTTTGCTCATTCTCTTTATTCATCGTCTTGAACACAGGCAGTCATGAATATCACAGTAACAGCAAGACTAGTGATCGTGATTCTGATGTAGAAGACAATGACGATGGTGTGGATGATGCCATCAGTGGTGGAGATGAAAAAGAGCAAAAGCTTTGAGGTGTTGTCATCGTTCTTCAGCCAACTTCAGCAGATGAGGTCTCTCTTTCACACTGATTCAACTTTTTCAATTCGGTCATTCCTATTTTATGTCTTTCTTACATCTTTCCTTTCTTTTGTGATGTTTCTTTAAAAAAAAAGCAAAAGTGCTGTGAACAACTGACACCAGTAAGCACCTGAAGTCCAGCCCGGCGATCCTGCTTTGATTAGCCAGACCAGCGGAGCCGAAGAGATGGAGGTTGGGGTAGAGGAGGAAGGGAAGGGAGGATGGAAGTGTGGGAGGTGGGTAAGGATGAGGAAGAGGAGGAGATAAGGAAGTGTGAAGGAGATTTTCCCCTCTCAGTGCTGGATCCTCCTGATGGACTGAATCTGGGGAGTCTGGGCGTGGGAGCCAAACTCACGGTAACACTTGTACTCTCCTCCGCGACAGTCGCTCTCCATGATGTACTGGTGACCACGGTAGCCGGGGTACTGGTAGCACACAAAGCTGCAAGGATACAAGAGCATGTTAATCAAACAAATTAACTTCAATTGTCAAGTAAACGCAGTGAAGCAGTAATGTGAGTAGCTGAAGGGAGTATTTTCAGGACTGTAAATGTGTACAGCAGAAGGTGTGTAAAGCTTCAGTTTGCAGCAAACACCAAAACAATGGACTTACGCTCCGCTCTGAACCTGCATGGATGCAACCTCCTTGTTCATCCAGCCCATGCCCTGCAGAGAGGGGTAGTCATCGCACAGCTCAAACTGACGACCGGCCATGTTCTCATTCTCGAAGATCATCATGCGAGCCTCCTTGTGGTTCTGCAGCGAGGAAGAAAAAGGAGGTTTAGCACAACTTGGAGTGAAGCTCAGCGTGAGGAAAGCTAAAGGCAGTTTAACTGGGTTGTATTTGGAACCTACAGCACAGCAGATGGGCCTGAAGGAGATCATCCTCTCAATGCGGTAGGAGTTGCTGCCGCTGTAGGCCTCAAAGCGAGGGTAGTCTCCCTTCTCCAGGACAAACTGCTGGCCGCAGAAGCTGGAGTGCTCGTAGCCGACCCAACTGCAAGCAGAAATAGAGGAAAACAGAAAATCAGAAACTCTTTAAGCCCCACCAGAATCTAAAGAGATGCCACTCCATTTCTTGTATTTCTGCCCATGAGGAGATGTTCTTCAGATACGTACGCGCCACACTCGACCTTCAGGGAGCGGATGTTCTCCATACCGCACTCCATGATGTTCTGGCAGCTGGCGGTGAACTCCATACGCCTTCCCTGGAAGTACTCCTGATCGTACACGGTGATCTGGGGAAGACAAGGGAACGACAGTGAAGATGAGGCTTAATGCAGTCGAGCTTTGAGTCAATCCATGGATCAGAGACTCTTCTGTGTGGATCCATGTATTGAAACTTAATGTTCCGCCCCGTGCTCACCTTCCAAGGGCCCATGGGCATTGGGTTGGTCTGAGCCATTTTGTCTTTTTTTTTCAGTAGTACCTGTTAGGAAATAGAGACACAGTCAGGCCGGGGATGGAAGAAAACACTTAAAAACAAAGCTATATAATAATCCAACTTCAATGCTAACTTGGTGACATTTTAGCATTTGTGTCACCGAGTTTACTTCCAGGTGTTTTGCATTAGATAGTATAAGCCTATAATCTCCAGCCTCCTATTTCCTTTACTTGCTTTGTTAAAGCTTTACATTTTTAAATGACCTCCTTATTTGCTGTAAAGGTAACATGAACTCAAATTAATTAAGACTCCCTCTTGTCAGTTGATATATTGCATTAGAGGCCCATACTACATCATGTCCATAGATTTGGGAAACTGTACTGTATTTTTAACAGCTTAAACCAGACTGACCTACCCAAAAAATGGAGAGCTGTGTATCGCGGGGTTCCACTGAACGATCTGCAGAGAGAGTGTGTATGGGGGTTTATATACACCCGTGGGTGTCGGGGGCCAGGGGGGGGGGCATGCCTGGACTCATGTCAGCACTTTGCTTTGGACTCCATTGTTTTGTTGTGTGAGCCACAGAGGGGTTAACACAGAGACACACAGTGATTCATGCACACACAAAGAGGCAAGGCGAGTAGCTATACCACGTTACCTATGCCTAAATCTATATGTTGAGGGTAAAAACACAATTACTTTCTCCACCAGTTAAAAGGCCATTAAAGGTGTGTAATTGTAATGTAGTAGTAAAAACTACACTTTATGTTGCTGCTGACATTTGCAAACTATTTATAGTGTTTTGTTGTGTATTAATGGAAATGATTTGCATTCAGGAACTATAAATAAAAGCAATCATTATTCATAAGTTAATTACATGTAGCCAGCCGATCACATGCTTAACGCTCATTAATACACGTGTAGCATGATCAGACGTCATTATTTTGTTTGTTAAGACTCAGATCAATTGTTCGTCTCTGTCCTGTGTTGGCTAATTTGAAAAAGCATTTCAATCTAATTTACTGAAACATGAACACACTGAGTTTGATGACAGCTGGACAAAATGGATCAATGACATTATCACCGGATTTGAAATAGGAAGACGGTGGCCGCCATCTAATCAGGCTGTTTTTTATTGATGTTGATAAAACATGCTGCAAATCTGTGGATCTAGGAGCAAGTTTGTTGACAATAGTATGAAAGCTGAGCAGAGTTTAGACGAAATTCAAATGGCAGCAGTCTGGTGGGCGTACAGAGAGATAATCTTTTATCTGAAAGCAGCGTGTCTGAACTGTTTCACCTCCTTCTGTGAGCACCTGCTGAATGATTGTAATACTTCTACGGAAGACGTGGATTAAAGAAGAGTTGTGAATGGAAGTACCTGTTGTTATTTTTGGCAAACCTGTACAGTACAAGTGAATAACTCATCAATGAATGACGAGGTTAGCAAAGGGGTAATGGCACACATTGAAAGGCCTCATTGGCAGGACTGGCGGCATTCTGGCATCGACTCATGAGCAGTTTTGGCAGCTTCACATTTTCAGATACTGCTGTAAATAGATTATTCTCACACAGGGAAAATATTGAGGTTATTCTATGTAAGAAGATCCAAAATAGAGTGATTCACTGGTAAATAGACTGAAACATTTTTAGCACATATTTAAATGTTCAGGCAAAAATACAGAAAGAAATTGAATTTACTGTTACACAAACTGCTGTCCCAAAGCAGTTTTATTAATTAGTCACTTATTTATCCTTTATTGTGTTTATTTCATTTTTTAAACTCATTTTAGCGCTATGATAATATGATCTATAATGAGTTCTTTGTTTTTATGAGTAGTACAGATGCAGATAAAAAATAATGACACCTGTCAAAGAGGAAGTATGAATTATTTTTTGCATACTTCTGTGTTGTATCTTTACTTTATTTCCACAATCTGTCCTGTGCCAAAAACTTGAAATAAAAAATAAAAATAATAAAAATCAGTCTTGAAAATTCCACTTATTTTATTTTCTGTGTGGTGGGATGACGTATTGGGAATGACTGGATCCTGCTCATCATTAGTAAATCAAAACAAGCAAGCAAATAATTAACAAAACAGATATTGAGAGAGAGAGAGAGAGCAGCTGGTTGGTACAAAACTGAGCCTACACCCTCCTCTCTCCTCTAGCCGCACTGAACAATAAACATTTAGGAATGGCTGACTGAGGTCAGCACTTTGCCCAGACTCTCTGTCTGTGTGTGTGTGTGTGTGTGTGTGTGTGTGTGTGTGTGTGTGTGTGTGTGTGTGTGTGTGTGTGTGTGTGTGTGGGTGTGTGTGTGCGAATGTGTGTGTGTGCCCATGTAATTGCCTGATTGTTTATACAACAGCAAGAGATACACGTGTATATATTCACAGTTAAAATATTTTGTGAGCACATTCCTGATTAAAGAGGAGATTTCATTTCAGAAAGTGAGACGGGACATATATCTTTGTGTGTGTGTGTGTGTGTGTGTGTGTGTGTGTGTGTGTGTGTGTGTGTGTGTGTGTGTGTGTGTGTGTGTGTGTGTGTGTGTGTGTGTGTGTGTGCGTATGTGTATTTCTGCTGATGATAGCAGCCGCTCAGACACGACAAAGGGACAAGCAAACTCAGCAGGCCGATGTGAAGAGCCCACACTGACCATATAGCCGACCCTCAGTGCACACACAGTTATCACAGACGTCCACATAACAAAACTTAATTTTCTTCTAAACATGTTTAATAGACACTAAAACCACCTGCAGTAGAGGATCCTGCAGGGTCTAGGCCTATAGTTCCTCTCAAAGACACATACAACCGCCACACGTGACCTGTACATTTTTATAAAAATAAAAAATAAATACGCTAAAACTTAACAAATCTTTTCTCATGTCCGTCTTCTAGCTTTTATACTTAATGTCCATTCAGTATAAAAGCTTGGAATTACATGTCTCTCTTCTTGTTAAACTTTTATAATTTGGCATGTGATTTTTGGTCACTACTTGTTTGTATTGAGTTAATTTGCCCACTCAGGGTTAATGGCACTCATCAAAACAGCTACAGCAGAGTAACAAAGCCAGTAGAGGCTATTGGTGGAGAACTGCCAGGTTTGTTTCTTCCCCAGCTTCCCAGAAAAGGACGAATCAAAGTCAACAGCAGAGACTGGATTTGCAGTGAATACGGACTGCCTCTAGAGTGCAACATTTCCACATAAACCCAGAGTCTCCGGGTCTATTATGATAATTAATTTAGCTCATCATCACACTCTTAATGACCTCTCAAGCTTGCTGGGGTCAATCAGTGCAGAGCCATGTGTGAGCTAAGGATTTATTTAATCTCACTGAAACAGTTCTACTTTATTTTACAGCTGGTTTGCAACCTATGTGCAATGCTTTTGTACATTTTATGTGAAACACCTTGAGCTGCATTTCAATTTCAATTCTTTTTTATTAGTGATGTCACTGAAAAGGGAGATTCAGATCCTGCTCATGAACCATTTTAACTGGTTATTCTGGTTTTACAGCTGCTGTTGACTGCAGTGTTTTGGCTCCGCTATCATCATGCACAGCACCACTGCAGAGCTGTGATGGATAGTCATGTGTGACCATCTCCAGTGACTCATACAGCGACTTTACATGCATCACTAGAGAGCGTAAGGGAGACTAAATTCGGATACAAACCCTCATAGAATTGTTTCCATTCTGCTCCCTCCTCTCCAACTGTGTTACAATTACCTGACATCTGTTTGTCATTCCATGATTTATTTTTCAGTACAGCAAACATCCTTCATATGTAGTTAAGTTGATTTTCAGTATGCTGTAAATTTGAAATCTGGACAAAATGCAGCTAATGAACAAAGCATTTAACAAACTAAATTATCAGACTAATGCATTTGGTGTATGGGACCACAGCTGTAGACCTACAACCCTTGATCAATTTTTCTTGGACAGTTGTGACAGAAGCAGTGATGGAAGAGGTAGTCCGATTTGCTTAAATTAAAGTAGCAATAATAGACAGTAAAAATACTCCATTACCAGTAAAATTCAAGCATTAATAAGGATTATCAGCAGAAAGTACTTAAAATATCAAAAGTACTTGTACTGCAGACTGACTCCTCTCATTGTTATTATTAGTGACGTATGACCATGTAAGCAGTACTGTGATGTTGGTAGTTCAATCTATAGCAAGGCATCATATTTAATAAGTAACAAAAAAAAAAAAAAAGTACAACAGTTCACTCTGAAATGGTGTGGAGTAGAATGTATAATGTACTGTAGCATAACATGAAAATACTGAAGTGTATTTATTACCTCATCAGTACAGTTCTTGAGTAAATGTACCCATATACTTTCCAGCACTGAAGAGGAATAGGCAAATTGGCATACAAGACACATAACACATACTAAAGGCACTGTGACTTCGCCATTGCCACAAACTACAAGTTCTTTTTAGTATTAAGTGTTTAACTGTATTTTTCACAGATTTTGGGTGAAATGGGTGGTGTTATTCTATTGTTGGTCGGTTTTGTCATCTTGGTCGGTGTGCGTAATAGCGCATTTGTGGGTTGCAGCGCAGAATGTGCGCAGAAGCACCATCCGCTGCCTGTCAGCCGCACAGGACGCTGTTGAGGGGTGCCGTTGAGACGCTCCCCCTCCTTAACAGCGACGGCCATCTGCCGCCTCTTTTTCAATTTGAAAGCCAGCAGATTATTTCCCACAGATTCACAGCTCCACTTAACACAGCCGAAATACCGTCTCGGAGGGCAGCTGCGCAGAACGGAGCCCGCTCTCTCATATTGCGCTCAGCCAACGAGGGTCGGGGCCGTTTGCATGCAGCCAGTCTGCAGAGACAGACAGCAGGCTCATAAAGACGAAGCGGATTTGAATTAAGCACCGGATAACAGACAGCAACTGTGCATCCTTCGGAGAGGGAGGGAGAGAGGGAGGCAACTGTTTTGTATCTTGGAAGCCCTGGGTTAGGAGAGGGGGAGGAGGAGGAGCGGAGAATGAGCTATTCTTGTACCAGCAGAGGCAACAGCCAGGACCCATCAAGCGCTAAGAAGCCTGCCGGTAATAATCCAGGTAGAGATACCGGAGGCACAGACAGCAGCACGGACCGCAGCAGTAACGGCAGCCCGAAACAAACGGCGGCGATGAAAGTGAAGAAAGGCTGCAACTCGACCGACGTGGGGGTCCCGGTGACCACGGAGGAGGACCTGCTCGGCAGTACGGTGATCACTCCGGAGGATGTTCTGGGCTTGCAGAAGATCACAGAGAGTAAGTTTGCTGCTGGTGCTGTGTCGGTTGTTGAGTGAGTGAAGAGGAGAAATGTGCTAAAATGTCACAGCTCCTATATGAATCATGAAGCTATGGCGTCATCACAGTGTCCCCTCATTTATGTAATCTATATAGGCCCTATTCAAACACATTATAATGCATCATTGGAGCTCCCTCTCTCCCCATAGAGGTGTTGCCAACCTGTCTCTGCAGTTGTTCATTAAAGCTCCTCATGTAAGCGTCCCTGTGACCTGTGGAGGTTAAGTTCAGCACACAGTTATGCAGAGGTGGGTGAGTGACGTTTGAAATAAGTGCTGGGTGACAATATTTGATGCAGCAGTTTCCAAATGCAGCTGAACATGCATGACTTAAACTTCATCCTCTTAAATGACATCATCCCTGTGCATGTCTTCATCATCTGGACGGTTCGTGTAGGTGCTCAGGTGGCCGAGGGGTAGCTCCTAAAGCAGCCTGTACACCTACTTTGCATTAGTTCACGTAGTTCAGATGTTTCAGATGTTTTCACCTTTCTGTTTCATTCCTCCCCAGACAACTAAAAACACCCAGGCAGTGTGTGTGTTGCATCTCTGACTCAGTTGAAAATGTGGAGAAAGTGTTGTAGTTTGAGTTTTACAGCCAAGGTAGCTTTGGATTTAAAGTAACCTCAGCAGGAACAATGTATTCATCAGCAGGAGAGATATGACCTGCAGATTCCACACCTAACATCCAAAATGTTGGTCTTTTTTAAATATTACGTTGCTTTCTAAACACATAATTTAAAACTTTTTGTGCATATATAACAAATCAATATTTAAGGACACGTAGAGCTGCTTATTCACTCATAAACAAACCACTTTGATTCATATTTTCAAGGCAAAGATCCTTTTTCTTCCACTTGTGACATTTCCAATTACCACACTTGTCTTTTAAAAGACCTGAAACATTTTTTTCATTTGTATATTCACGTATTATAACAATGAAAATGAAGATGATTATATAGCGTATCGCTTAATGCGTTTGTTTTTTTAAATTATGTCACTACTCTAAATCTCAAACAAGCTTCTTATATAAAGAAACAGCAGCCAGGAAAGCTCTTATGTACACAGGAACTTCTTCATCAAACTCAGGTCTTAAAACAGCAGTTAGCTAACAGGTGGCCAGCAGGATGTCTGACTATTTAAAGGCCTGTAGCTAAAAAGCTTACTTACACAACGCGGTTACATTGGAGTGTGATAACATGCAAACATGTTGTCGGACACGAGCCAATAAAACGGTCATGATCTCCTCCAAGGTGTTTTTATTAGGTTTTTGGACATTTAAACTGACTTTATTTACATGTATTAGTGTTCATATATCTGTCATGATGTTTGCTGAACACAGTTCCTCATGTAAATGTGAGATGCCATAAGCCGAACAATGAGTGCTTGTCTTTGTAGTCTCTTTAAACTATTTGTCAAATCCCATTTTTCTGATCCCCTTTCCTCTTCTTTCCATATTTTTATACATTTTTCGTGTAGCTCAACCCAATGCCGGATGCATCAGATCCTACATAATCACAGCTTGTTGAATTGAGTAAGAGGAAGAGCATTGGGAACATCCTTTGGCTCAGCTTGTCCTCCCACTTTTACTGATGCTGCTTTTTCTGTGATTGTTCCAGTCTGTTATGAAGGACAAGAGAATATGCATGTGTGAGTGTCTGTCTTTGTGTTTTTATGTGTAAGGCGGCTGTTGGTGATCCCCATGAGTGAGTCTTTATGGGGATCGTCATGCAGCTCATCACTGACACGTCCGGGAGTACCGTAATGATCCGGTCTCCCACGCTGGACCCTATTATGGTCTTGGAAACTCACACTTTCCCTTCTCCCAGCGTCATCGCTGGAGGCAAGAAGAGGCATGTGTGAATCACCACAGCAACATGGATACACATTTGAATCACTACGGCAACATGAAGCATCTCCCCTTGGTTACAGCCAGCGGAGCGTGCATCTCTGGCCTGTTCTCCCACACACTTCTTCCTCTATTTCCCCGTTCTTTCTTTCCCCTTTGTCGGCTCCGCTGTTTAATAGTGAAGTTCTTCTGTCACTTGACACACACATATAGACAAATATACACACATACACCTGTTTGACACTGTTACTGGCAGACAAACAAAGCAGGAGAGAATCTGAGCACTCTCCTCAGAAGACAGCCACTGAAGCCTTTGTGACTCGTCTGCTGTTTCTTGCTGCCGGTGAACGTTCTCAAGTGGCTGAAATTGATTCCCTCTCTAAGTGGCATGATACACAACTGACAACACTAAGCACAGCTCAGACAGATCGGACAACTTTTTTTTTTATAACTCAGCAGTTGTTTGAACCTACTCGCAGCACAGATGTTTCAGCATCACAGGAGAGGACATTCGTGTCAAAAACACTCCCAGAAAAGTGACTTTCAAATAGCATAACGTTGCCACTAATTATTCCGTGCTCCATCCATCTGGTAATCAAAGCAAGCTGCTGAGATTAATTAAGATTTGCATAGACAGAACAGGCTCTCTGCTCAGTTGACTGATCTGATCCAAACTGATGTTCTTAACTGAATCTTAATCTGCTGCATCATTACGACGCTGTGAGCTGCAAGAAAGGCTCCTCTGCAGACACCAGGATTGTGTTTTGGTCCTCTTAGGTCTGCAATTATATGTTATTGTCAGTACAATTATATTTTCCAATTAACCAGTTTTGTTTACTAAGAAATTAAAGACAGAATTTATCTTGTTTTGATATTCAACTCACAACTTGAAATAGAGAAAACGTACAGCTGCGATTTCTCACATTTTAAAAGCTGGAACCAGCAAAATAATTTAAACTATAAATTCATTTTTTAAAACTTCTTCGTACTGTTTTTATTTTTTTTTAGATAAACAAATATTTTTAACAAGATCACTTAGATTTGGTTGTTTAAGATGCATACAAAGTGGAACAGTTATTTTACAGTTAGCTTTGGTTAGCGCCGAGCTAAGTTCAATGTTTAAGAGAAATGAGTCTGAGAACTACGGTACCAGAAATGATCTGCCTGTGTCAAGCACAGTCATGGTCATGCTCCGTCACACCAACGAACTTCACTGGTGGAGTTTCACAACTTTAAACCCCATTTCCTGTTCATCTTAAAAAGGAGAAACAGTGGTGTGACTTTTTTTTAAATTTTTGTGTAAACCCAGCGACAGAAGTGTTAACATAGACACGACCGAGGCGACTCTTTGAACTGGGGTTGTGACCTTGTGGTCTTTGGTGTGAAAATAGCAAAATAACCAAGTGATCATTTGTAAGCATTCAGAGCTCACATAACCCACTTAGGCTTGTACTCTTTTAGCAGTGTATTGGTGAACATCTGATGCCGTTCAATGCTCTGTGCTATTAAATAGGGTAGCAGGTGATGAAAACAGGCCAATTTTACTTGCTTGTCAAAATCACTGTAAGATGACACAGATGTTTCTCATAGAGTTTATTCACACACATCTATTTAATCATGTCAACAGAAAGTAACTACTCGCCTAATGTCATGACAGTGAAGCTGTAAGTTTGGTGAAATCAAATGTGATGCGTTCATACTGTGTCGAGTTCTACGATAAACTTCCAACCGCACCAGTCTCGGGCTCTCCTCCTTCCCTCGTCTTCCCCATCCTGTCTTCTTTTAACTGTCCCAAATTTTGAGATCGTCTCCATTTTTGCCTCAGCACTGTTGCCATGACGCTGTGTGTTACTCCTCTATACCTACATGCTATCAAACTTCACCACAGGTCACAATGTTTGGGAGAGATCATTGTTATGTATTGTTTCTTCTTTATATTAAGTAATATCTGACAAGACACTTTGGTATTAAAAATTAAAGTTTTCATGCATATAGTTTATACTTGACTTTTTTATGACTAACGCCTTAATATACTAAATAAAGAAAAAGACCAAAAAGAAAGTAAGCCATCTACTAGTTTAACAGTTAATTATACAGTTAATAAGGACATGAATGCAACATTTTTTACATTTTGTATTGTATTATTTTTTGCTACAACATTGAATAAAAGTGCCACTGCTGGTATTTTTGCAAAGGCAGAGGATTGAGACTTAAAACTGCTGATACATGCAGCAAGTTTTGTGAAAACAAGACTAAGAGTCTTGTTAGAAGCTCTGCAGCTGCACTGAGGCACAGTGGTGCTTTGCTAAATGCTAACGTCAACATGCTAACATGCTCACAATGACAAGTTCAAGTTTGTCATTTGAGCAGAATAAACAAAAGTCACTTATGACAGTGGTAGGCAAATAGTGGCTCATGGGCTAAATTTGGCCTTCCAACCAAAAATATTTGGCCCCCTTATGAAAGTTTCGTTTTGACTTTCATTGTTTACATCAAAACTTTTCACAAGTACTCTGTAGATAAAATAAATATAATGCTCGTGTCCACACCAGGAGATGCCTTGAAACTGGCTGCACTGTGCTGTTTGAACAGTGCATGGTCTCTCTGTTCCTCACAAACACAAATAGGTGGCAGTCAAACAGAAAAGGCATGTTGGTGCAACAACAACAGTAGTTTCAATCAATCATGAACAAAGCAGGCCGTGTTTCAGCTGAGGCTAATTAGACAAGTGAACATTTGACTTTGACCTTTCAGTCTGATCAAAATGGCGGACAAACCAACAGACTAATATCCCCGTCGCCAGCTAAAAAGTGGCTGTCGAAAGTCTATAGTAAAGTCAGTACATAAATGAATCTGCAGATGTTTGACAAATGCTTTAATCTTTCAAATGCCACATTGCAAACAAAAAAGATGAAATGGCTTTTTTTTTTAAGGCATATTTCTTGTTGAAATAGGAAGTTACACAATCACAAGGGAGAGATACGGCTCATTCAATCTACCCCAGTTTCACCTTTTGCCTTTTCCTGGTTACCATCCTTATTGCACCCCGGCATCTCTCCATCCTCGTCTCCCTCGTCTCCCTCCCCCCCTCACAACCTCAACCCTGCCCCCTCCCTCCAGTGATTAGTTGGATTTGCCTTCATATGAGAAACTAAACCGGATTAATGTGAGCTGTGTTGCTTTCCTCCTCCCACCAAAATCCCCCCTTCACCAAAACAGACCAAAGTGGTCGCTGTCATCATCGCTCTGTTTCACTGTAACATCCTGCAGGTGCACGGGCAGATAGCGACTGTGTTTTCTCATATTCTGCAGAGCTCGGTCGATGCTGAATTTTTAGAGCTAAAAATGGCATCATGTTTGAGAAAATGATATATTAGCTGATATTATTTTTGTTTTGTTTGTTTTTTTTTACATCATAAGGAAAACACATTGGTAAAGCTTTCTTTTTAAGTACTGAGGAAATCTGGTCTTCATAAGTAAAAACAAAAATATTCTAACCTTCTGGATAAGCAGGGATGGATGAAAAAAATATAGTCAAGCATATATAAAAACACATTTTTTCACTTTTGGTGGGTTTATTTATTAGTTTGTGCTTCAGATAAATCTAAAAACTGTAAGTTCTGATGTGTTAAACACCATCCTATACTGTATATGGAGTTTGAATACATTTGAAACAATATTCTTTATTATTTTAAAACATCCTGAAACTTATTTTTTTCTTTTTCCTTCTGACTGTTCACCAGCTTGTTTTTGTCAATCAGAAAATAACTGTATGTTCGTCCACATGTAACAATCTGAAATCTGACCTGTTACTTTAAGCTGTGACCGACGCTGTGAGATGTGCAGTAGACAAAAAAATATGTGGTTTCCATGCCAACGGGACCAACGGTGCAAAGCCAGAGGAGGGGCAGAGGTCCAGGAGTGGGTTATGGGAGCTGGCAGTAATGTATGTGGTTGAGATACACTCAGCTCATATGGGATAAATGGAGTTGTTCATACCTGGAAAAAATAACAGCTGAAACAAACCTGAGAGTAAACAAGAACACAAGAACATTTTCATATTCTTATCATAAATTGCTCACTTTTTTGTGAGCGTTCACCAAATTCTCTTAACTGTGCAAACATTTCCGAAACACTTTTCCAAACTAGCTTTGTCACTGCCCATCAAATCTCTATATCAGACTCTTTGTCCATGCCCATGTTCCTGCTCCGTTTTACCCCTTTTCCACCAAGCTGGAGCCGGCTGACTAAGCACCGGCTCTTTGCTTTTCCACCGCCAAAGCTCCAGCCCCGAGCCTCAGAACGGGAGCCAGAGCGAGCACCAACTCTTAGCTGGTCTAAAGCAAGAACCGATTACGTCAGTGGGCTGGGGGGCGTGGTTATGTGAGCAGGACTTTACCTGCGCAAACACATCGCGGCCGCAATTTCCTCCATCTTCGTCGTCTTCTCCTCCTTCTTTGTTGTCTTCTTGTCCTTCTTTGTTTTCTTCTTCTCCTTCTTTGTTTTCTTCTTCTTCTTCTTCTTCTTCTTCTTCTTCTTCGTTTCCGGCAGGCTAGATGCCTTGCGGCATGTTGCTGCCTCTCACTGGTGAATCATGGAAGTGCTTCAAAGGCACGCGCTGGCTACGTTATACAGTGACGTAATCGCGTGGCTCCTTGCTGGCTCCTTGCCGGTGGAAAAACAACAGGTTAGTAAGAGGTGCTCGGGTTAGCACCAACTGAGCACTGGCTGTAGCACCAGCTCCGAGCCAGCTCCGGTTCCAGCTCGGTGGAAAAGGGGTATTTGTGATTTGTGATTTGTGATTTCATTCATAAAACATCACATCAAAGAACACTTAAGCAGTGTTAATTGTGATGTTAGGGTACATGAAAAATGGAAAATATCACTACAGTTGTCTCCTCTGTGTGATCATATGTTACCCTGAAAGAAATAAAGAAGGAATACTTTGACAATAAGTGACAGTGGTGAATCAATATCGTGAGTTCAGTTAAACAGTGTGAGTCTTTACCTCTGTGGAGAGTTCGTAAAATGACTCATAAGTCAAAACTGGAGAACTTGAGTAAGAGAAATCTGCTCAGCTATGTTTGATCCTCTTCTCTTCCCTCCTCCATCAATCACACTCATCTGTTTCTGGAGCTAATCTTACATGATTCCTGCTTTAAACCAACCATGTAATAAGCTAGAGTAGATAGCGCAGTACAAAGAGACTTCATTTAGGCTTTGCACAATTTCGACAGGGTTATTTTTTGCTAAATATTGAGATCACATAATTATTAATCACTTTTTTTCTCAGTTTTAGAAATATATTAAATGCACTGAAACATTTTAATGGTCAGATTTGACTAATTTCCACAAAAGATAGATTGGTTTAGATTGAATGAGCATTTTCATTTAAACTGATTTTCACCCCATAACTCATTTTTAAATGTAGAGACAAAAATAATGAAAACTAATCGTTCCAAACTGACTGAAACTGCCTTCAGTTAGCAGTCACTTATGCACACAGTCAAGTTTAAGTAAATGTGGAAGCCAAAACCTTTTATATCATTGAATGTGTATCCTAACTTGCAGGCTGGTGAAAACTTCCTGTGAGGATGGACCCAGAGTGAAGTTGCTCTTCCTCAAGTGGGACAGACTGATCTAGATCCCATTATCAGTGTCAGCTGTAATTTTCATCAGCATGCATAATATGTTTATAAGCCTTTAATATGGTTTCATGTGTTAGTGATCTTAAACCCTCATACTGGAAGGTTCCTACGATCTGTCCCGTCCTAGCGTTATCTGGGTGCTAAAGTGAGACCAGAACAGTTTATTTTGGCTAAATGTAGGTCATATAAATACAGTACCTGTTGAACTGCATAACCAACCTAGTCTGGTTGTAACCTGGTGACACATCTGCAGTGACAGGACAGGCAAGATATCAGCTGAATGATTCAAAGCATAAAAAGCTTCATTTTTCTGATAAACAGCACTTCTCTTGCTCTCTCAGTGTGTGCTTCGCTTTGAGTTCACTTCATTTTATTACATATTAGCTACTAATAGTCAACCCAAACTAATAGCCAGCTACTCCAGATGGTCCCAAAGTGTGGCAGTGTGTTTTAATCCTTAAGATATCAATCCTGGTTGATTTGACAACACACAGTTACTAGTGGCATAAATTATGTTTACTGTACAGTCCAGCTGTAACTGTTTACAGCCATACAAACATAAAGTGTTTTAATCAAGAAGTCAGACAGTAATAATCGCAGCTACAAACTATTTTCATGCTGCACACTGAGCGAGTAGCTTTCCCCGCAGCAGCAGGGAGTAAGGAGTTTTCTTACTGAAATTTTGGCAGTGCAGCTTGTAGAGAGCTCTTTATTTACTATGTAGTAGAAAAAGTAACATTCAGAAATCACTTGTTCTATTGTCACACTTTCAACTATTATAGAGATATTATAGGTTCAAAAAATGTGAAAGCTATGTAAAGCAATATCATTGTGTTGTATTGATGGCGCTATTCATATGTGGCAGCTAAACTATGTATTTATAAAATATTGGATCTGGATATATTTGTCCCGTGATGAGGACATGAAATCTAAAGTGGTTGCAGTATTTTGTGAATACATGCTGATGTTTAAGTTTGAAGAAGTGGTTTGCAGATGAGCTTCCTGTTTTCCTATAAAAAGTCTGAGATGAGTTCACACTTACAGCTTAGCTTTTAGTGTGTGCTGCATAATTCATCCTCGACTGAGTTGACCAGACACTCCACACTTTGAATTCACATACTGTAGTTTTCCTTACGGTTGGTTCTGTCCAAAACCAGGCGGGGAGTTCCGGTCCTCTGAAATGATTCCAACACGGAAGTAACTTAAAACTGCATTCTATCAAAAGGCCACCAGGGGGCGACCGTTTTGGTGTCAAAAGGACCTGGTTCACAGGTTCAGGAGGGCGCCTCTTGCTCCTCCTGATGCCCATATAAATAGAATCTGTGTTTTTATTTTTACCCGGCATGCACCGGAAATTTTCAAGATGGCGCTGCCCAGATCTGAAACTATTCGCTTCCAAGCAGCAGTCCAAAAACCAATGGGTGACGTCACGGATGTTACGTCCATTTTATATACAGTCTATGTCCAAAACACATACACATGCGCGCACACACACAGAAAGTTTGGGCAGTATTTGGTCTGTAGGTGTTTACAGTCATCACTGTCCAGAAGGAGAGCTGACAGGGATAAACAGGAGTCTGTCGGTGGCCCTTCGGTAGCAGTCAGTTATCCTCATATGGCTGTTTGACAATGTGTGTATGTGTGTGTGTGCGCATGTGCGTGTGTTTTGAAATTAACAACAAGCACCTCAGGTTTGGAGAGACAAAGTGAGAGAACACACACAATAAACTCACTGTCTCTTATTCAAACACGTTGTCCTCATGGGACTTCATTAGGAGGCTCAAAGGTAACTATTAGCACTTGGTTAGCAAAAGGAAGAGGACAACACCAGCTGTGGTACAGTTGATTATACATATGTGCAGATGTACCTTCTGCGCATGCGCGCACACACACACACACACACACACACACACACACACACACACACACACACAGACATAATATGTTGTTTATAATAATAATGCAATTGCTGAGGCCGTTTTTGTCGTCTGTTTGTGTGTACATGGGGACAACGTGTGAATCTGCAGGTGTTGTACAGCAGTAAATGGAGCGCCGCTATGCGTGAGCTTATATGTTATGGAAGAGCCGACCTCAGCATTCAGACTGACAGAAGAGCAAAGGCATCTCAGTGTCAGCCTGAATAACATCAGCTCTGACAGGAACACTCACCTTGTACAGTAAACGGAGTTGACAACATGTTGTGACTTGCGGGTACAGTTTGACTTGTGGGGATGCTCCAGCATGAATATATAAACATGAAAAATAACATGCAGGGAGCATTGTGAATAATCCTCTCGAGGGGATTAAAAAAAAAAAAAGAGCAGGACCAAAGCCAGAGGCTGACATCTCTTATCGACTAACAATAAATGCTCCTGACCTTCATCTTGTGTTATTTACATTTCACATTTAGAAACCCTGGTGAGTACACATTACTGGAATGTTTACTGGTTATATGATCATTTACAGATTGTTGTAGTGCCACCATGTTTTTAAGAAGTGTCCAGCAGGAGTTTGTATCTGTAATGATCGTGTCATAAACATACAGCTTTGTTAGTACCTGTGTCTAAGAGATGATTTTCATTTTCTTTGCAGCAGGTGAACCCTTAAAGACCGTGTAAAGTGAATTCAAACATTTTCTAAACACATTAAATAGGTCATACATTTATTTCTAAAAAAGGTGTAAAAAGCATTTCAACCATTTAGATTTGAATTGTGGAGCTAGGCTTCACAAACCGTGTTTCAAGATTTCTGTGTCTGGATTTAATGGGCGGGTCTGAAAATCAATAAACAGTTAAACAATAGCACGGTTACACACCGGAGCATAAACCCGCCCCTGCTGCTGTAGAGGTATAAATACATTCAGCGCACACTACTACTACTACAGTCTACAGTTAGCCAGTTAGCTGAGTTAGCCGGCGAGCTAACCGCTGAGTTAGCCACCGAGCACACAAACACACAATTGGAGGTCTTGCTGTTCAGACAGCGTGCATCCTACACAGTCACAATGCTGTTATTGGCAACTCATTCTGTGCAACTCATTCAATGACTCATTGTGAACCATATAGACAACGTATACAAAACAGCACAAAATACAATATTTACTCTAAATAGAGCAAAAAGTTAACAAAAACCAAGTATATTCAAATCTTTTCCATCTCTTTATACTGTAATACAGTAACTAAGAGACATTTAATCTACTGAACTCTACAAAAAATGTTTTTGTAAATAGTCCAGTTTCTCACCATAGACTGTATATAAGAAATGGACGTAACATCCGTGACGTCACCCATTGGTTTGTGGACTGCTGCTTGGAAGCGAATAGTATCGGATCTGAGCAGCGCCATCTTGAACATTTCCGGTGCATGCCGGGTAACAAAACAATAGCACGGTTACACACCGGAGCATAAACCCGCCCCTGCTGCTGTAGAGGTATAAATACATTCAGCGCACACTACTACTACTACAGTCTACAGTTAGCCAGTTAGCTGAGTTAGCCGGCGAGCTAACCGCTGAGTTAGCCACCGAGCTAGCCGCCGAGTTAGCCACCGAGCTAGCCGCCGAGTTAGCTGCCCAGCTAGCAGCAGAAAGCTCTTTGGCCTAGCGTCGATGTTTCTGGTAGAGGTGGTGACTTTGATTGACAGGTGACTCTTGGTAGGGGGCGGGGTTTCAGCGAACTCGGAGGGCACTCTCACAGCGTTTGGGAGAAGAGAAATAGGCAGACTTTTACACAATTTTGAAGCCTAATTTCATATATTTGTCGATTTTTTTCATCATTCAAATTTTGCAGGGTGGTTAACAACACATTTTTCTGTGGTATGTCAAACTCAGAACACATATTTATTTTCACTTTAAACGGACTTTGAAATATTTTCTGTAAGATATTGTTTTTAGAGATTTCAGTCATCTCTGAGCTAGCAGACTGTCCCCCAAGATAACCGACCGGTCACATGGTTACAATCTGTGCAGCAATACAACATCCTTCATACTCAGACCCTTGATTTGAATGTAGAAATAGTTCTTAATAAACCCTTTAACAGAGGAAAAATGTAAGAAACCTGAAATAGATGTGTATGTACAGAATAGACCAGCCTGTTAGTCATAGTGATAGACCTTTGTTTTGAGATTATGTCACACAACAGGTGAACAGGTTGTGTTGAAGGATTTTATGAGTGTGGTTGGTTTACAGCAGTCCTATGCACCGCTTGTTGCATAGGACATTATCAACCGTCATGAATGCAGTTCACAGTTGGGAGTTGATGGTAACATCTGGAAATATCATGTTGTTGTTGTTTTGATAGTGAGAAGCTGTTGCTGTCGATTGTTGATGAATACACAGCTGGTGTCCTGTCAGAGCTGATATCGTTAGCCATTAAATTGTAACTGTGTCTGTACTGATGGACGACCCTGCCGCCGCTGTATTACTGTTGTCTCTGAGAAAACACATGTTGGCCATCAAGAGAAACAGCCGAACATGAAGAGACATCTGCAGATCTATTAACATCACATATGAAGCTAATAGATGGACATGGATGTAAACGTTTAGCATCTTCACTCATGGCTGCTCAGCTGCTCAGACCTGCAGTGATCCACTCTCACATCCCCAAAACAATGTTATCTCTTTTAAATATATTTCATTCACTGACATCATGTGATCATTGCAGTTGTGAGTCGGGGGGGCAGCAGGCCTCAGTGGCGGTGATGGAGAGACATTGCAGTTACACATGCTGGCCAGTGGTATCATTGGATGGAACAGGAAGTGTCTGCTCTGCTGGGGAACGCTAATAAGCACTGACACTGCCTGGTGTGGGCAGGAAGGATTAGAGGAATAAAAATAACTCTCCTCTCTTTCTTAGTGGGTGCATGTGTGTGACTGCATCATTGTATTTGAAAGGAAACTGCTCCCCCGACACATTTTTACTGATATTTAGATATTTAGACACTTAAAATGTGATTTTGGTTTATGTCTTTGCATATGTGAGTGTTTGAGTACTTTTATTTTCAAATGCACATTTTTGGTATAACCAGGAACAGTTTTACTCACTTTTAGAGAATAGATTTTCTTGTTAGTGTGGTTTACTCTCAGTATTGTGAAATGCAAAGCAGTTCTTGACTTGACTTTGGTGGAACCAGTTTTTTTTTAAAGTTGTAATACATGACATTCAGCCACTAGATGTCGCACTATAGCATGCATTGTACTCAATAAAGTTGAAAAAAAAAGTGATCCCACGAAACTCAGATCAAACTGTCCATCTAGGCAGTGCTGATCAAAGATTCTGTTCTCATCACCGATTTGAGATGTGTTCAGCTGTAATTTGGGAGAGTTTGTGACATGGTGACCATCTTAGAAAGAGACATGGAAGACACAAAGGGGCTCACATGCGTTAAAATTCAGGGTTAGAAAAAGAAAAGAAAAGCTCAGATAACAACACACAAAGTGGCAGACTTAATTCACTGCTCTGGTCACCATTACTTCACTGTATCCTCACATAGGAAATAGCTGTTTGCTGACATGTTGTGAGGCTGAATGCCATTTATTGCACCTTTAAAAAAATGAATTATATTTGCTTGCAGTGTTTTACTTAATGTTAAACCAGCATTATACCCAATAATTGTTTTGTTCATTTATTAAAGCTTTATGTGTGGGGCACCACACTCTGAAATCTTCAAATACTACACGGTCGCCAATAAAGTTGGAAAGCTTTCCATGAAATGATTGTGACAATGTGATGTATTCTTGATAGATAAAGTGCATATATTCTCAAAATTGTATTGATCAATCTCATTATACCTGGTCAAAGGTGATTACTGATGAGTATAAATAGAAAATAAAAAGAGGAATGTGTCTGAAAACTAAATTATTCCAACTTTATGGGCGACCGTGTACATGTTGTGGCTTTAAAAGAAGAGATCTGGGTCTATTCTCAGCCATTAAATCAGATAATGAATCATTCTAATCTCCAGTAAATGAAAGTGGTTTCAGTCTCTGACACTGTTTCTCACTTTTTCTGTCTCAGATTATCTCTGCAACCCGGACGAGAACGTGTACAGCATCGACTTCACCAGGTTCAAGATCAGAGACATGGAGACGGGCACAGTGCTGTTTGAGATCACCAAGCCTCCGTCCTTAGGCGAGTCACTGAGCTACACTGTGGATTTGAACCTTTACTAATGCATGAACACTTATTATAAAGCAGCTTCGTATCTGCGGTCTTCACTCACATCCATCATTATTTAATTTAACTGATCCTCTCTGTAGACAAAGCTGGAGAGAAGAGGGACATTGACCCGAACGCTGGCCGCTTTGTCCGCTACCAGTTCACCCCCGCTTTTCTCCGCCTGCGGCAAGTTGGAGCCACGTAAGTGTGAATCTTTATTTAACCCTCCTGTTGTCCTCGAGTCAAGGAAGGAAGGGAGGAAGAAGGAAGGAAAGGAGGAAGAAAGGGAGAAATAAGGAAGGAAGGGAGAAAGGAGGAAGGAAAGGAGGGACGGAAGGAAGGAACGAAGGAAGGAAGGAAAGAAGGAAGGGAGGAAGGAAGGAAGGAAGGAAGGAAGGAAAGAAGAAAGGAAGGAATGAAGGAAAGAAGGAAGGAAGGGGGGAAAGGAGGGAGGAAGGAAGGTAGAAGGGAGGGAGGAAAGAAAGAAGGAAGGAGGGAAGGAAGGAAGGAATGAATGAAGGAAGGAAGGAAGGAGGGAGGGAAGGAAGGAAGGAACGAAGGAAGGAAGGAGGGAAGGAACGAACGAAGGAAGGGAGGAAAGAAGGAAGGAAGGAGGGAAGGAAGGAAGGAAGGAACAAACGAAGGAAGGAAGGGAGGAAAGAAGGAAGGAAGGAAGGAAGGAAGGAAGGAAGGAGGGAAGGAAGGAACAAAGGAAGGAAGGGAGGAAAGAAGGAACAGTCAAAACAGACGGGAAGACGACACGAAAGTTAAAATGTAGTATTATTATTACCATATCGGTTTGTCTGTTTATGTCTTTCATGCTCACTTTTTTCTCTCTCTCTTTTTTTCTTTGTCCCTCCAGCGTTGAGTTCTCAGTCGGAGACATGCCGATAGAAAACTTCAGGATGATTGAGAGACATTACTTCAGAGAGAAGTTGCTCAAGAGCTTTGACTTCGAGTTCGGCTTCTGCATGCCCAGCAGCAAGAACACCTGCGAGCACATCTACGAATTCCCGCCTCTGTCTGAGGACATTAGTAAGTCTACACAGATGCAAACACACACACAGACTCTAGAAAACACACAATTGGAGGTCTTGCTGTTCAGACAGCGTGCATCCTACACAGTCACAATGCTGTTATTGGCAACTCATTCTGTGCAACTCATTCAATGACTCATTGTGAACCATATAGACAACGTATACAAAACAGCACAAAATACAATATTTACTCTAAATAGAGCAAAAAGTTAACAAAAACCAAGTATATTCAAATCTGTTCCATCTCTTTATACTGTAATACAGTAACTAAGAGACATTTAATCTACTGAACTCTACAAAAAATGTTTTTGTAAATAGTCCAGTTTCTCACCATAGACTGTATATAAGAAATGGACGTAACATCCGTGACGTCACCCATTGGTTTGTGGACTGCTGCTTGGAAGCGAATAGTATCGGATCTGAGCAGCGCCATCTTGAACATTTCCGGTGCATGCCGGGTAACAAAACAAACACGGATTCTACTCATATGGGCATCAGGAGGAGCAAGAGGCGCCCTCCTGAGCCTGTGAACCAATCAACCTGTCAATCACGACGTAGCCACGCCCTAATGCATACCCTGCTTTATCGTCAAATATAAAATCAGGGAGGCCAAAATTTCCCAAATGAACATCATACTGCATTGAAGAAGGATTTAAACTAGCGATTGAGACCATAAACACATTTTGAAAACGTTTACTGAGGTTATAAATCAAGTGAGAAGTTGGTGAATTCTCCATTGACTTGTATAGAGACGGAAGTCCTTTTGACACCAAAACGGTCGCCCCCTGGTGGCCTTTTGATAGAATGCAGTTTTAGGTTACTTCCGCATTGGCATCATTTCAGAGGACCGGAACTCCCCGCCTGATTCTGGGCCACTGTAGAAACATGGAGGGCTTTGAAAGTGGACCCACTCCCTATGTAACTAGGCTCCCTCCATAGCTTACATTGTAAGTTCATAATCGGGCGGTTCCTCTAATGGTCAGTATGAACAGGAGGAATTACTACACCTCTTTCAGTCTTCATTTGGGTTTTCTTTTTATAGTAATTTAATGTTCTGCTCTCTTGAAGTTTCACTTACATGTTATTCCTTTTTCTCTCCTCACATGAATTATCTGTGTGCAAATAGCTGAACCAAATAGATTATTACTCTAACGCTAGGTTTCCAAACCTTTTTGACCATACTAGTGACCTTTCATCCCAAATTATGGTTTTAGTGTTGACATGAATTATGGTCGGCAGGGCTGCAATTGAGGATTGTTTTCATTATTGATTAATCTACCGATTTCATTTATGAGTAACTGTTTAAATTTTACAGACCAACAGTTAAAAACTCAAATATATTAACTTCACAACGCTATTAAACAGAGAGGAGCAGTAAATCATCACATTTCAGAAACTGGAGCCAGAAGATTTTTACATAAAAACAAATTATTAAAAAAGTTTGATGACTTTTCTGTTGATCAACTAATTAATTAATCTACTTATTGTTTTAACACTAATGACCTGCTCAACACGTTATTTTTCAATTTGAAGCATTTCTATAGCCCTGAAGTAATGAAAATATCTCTTATTTTGGAACTCTCTCCCACCAGACATTTGCACTTCTGACTCTGTTTCCACCTTTAAATCCCGCCTGAAAACGCACCTATTCAGAGTGGCATACTCTGTCTCACACTAACTATGCAATCACGTTCTTGTTTATTTGTTGTACTGATGCACTTTATAGTCACATTCATATTTATTCTTTATCTTTGCACTAAACGTTACCTGATTTTAATTGATTGATGTACTGTTGTTGTGTTTATGAGCCTTATAAGGTGTCCTTGAGTGCTTTGAAAGGTGCCTTTAAATAAAATGCATTATCATTATTATTATTATTATTATTATTATTTCACGAGACAAATTTCACCTTGGGAACGAGTGCTCTAACAGCAGTGATGTTTTTGTTTGTGCTCGCAGTCAGAGAAATGGTCGTGCACCCATACGAGACGCAGTCCGACAGCTTCTACTTTGTGGACAATAAGCTGGTGATGCACAACAAGGCGGATTACTCCTACAATGGTGGAACGTAAAGGCAAGAGACGGTCAGGAGAGGCAGGTGGATGTACGGACTGGCCTGAGGGACGATCACAGTACACTGGTGTGTGGTGTTAGCATCCTGTCAATCCAGTAGTCTCTCTCTCTCTCTTTCTCTCTCTCTCTTTCTTCTTCTCTCTTTCTCCCGCTGATCAGCAGTGGTCCTGCTCATCGTGAGATCCATCCAGAAAACGCCCGTATACAGATGTGTCAGTTACCGTCTGTGTGTGTGTGTGTGTAAGCATGTAGAGGTTTGTGTGTACATGTTAAAGCCTGAAAACAACACACACACAAACACACACAGTCTGCAGACTGGTGTGGTACTGCTGTAACACTGTTTCTAACATGATAAACCAGCAAATAAGAAACTTTTAGGATGGTTTGTGCTCTTTAGCCGCGTTGTAGAGTAAAAAAGAAAAACTCCTTATGTCATTCCTGTACATGTTAGGGTTTAGGAGGAAATCTAGCATCTAAAAAAGTGTGTTTTTAGGATTTAAATTACAGTTTTGGGAAATAATTTCACTGATAATATGAGTGTATGTGTGTGTGTGTGCTTTTTTTTTAATGTGTGTGTGTGTTTTTGTGCTTTGTATGTTTGTCTGTGTGTCGACCGGTATGTCAGTTTGAAGCATGATTACTGGTCTGGTAAAAAAAAAAAAAAAGATACTTTGAACATTAATGGTCAAATGGATTTCCAAAACCTAAAATATTAGGACATTTTCTACAGAGTTAGGCAGTAGTTAGTAACTATTTCCTGTTTCCCTTCGTTCCTGATTTATCAAGTGATCTGTATTAACTGTAGGACGTATGTGTTTATTGTCTTTGCTCAAAGCACAACATCTCTACAGAGCCAACAATGAGGAAACATGTAAAGGTGAGCTGATCATGTATGACCATAAACATAAGTCATCTGTGCACCAACCCACTTTTCCATCCTCATCAGTGGCTTTGTTTAGGTGATAAACAAGTTGTGAAAAACTTTGCTAAGTTGCACAGTGTGTCCCCGAGTTAATGTTCTTTTGTTCGGAAACTCTTAATAAGAGAAGGAAAGGTTGGAGAAAAGTTGGATTTGTAAAAGTTGATATTTTTCAGTCGTGAATGTGATGCAAAAAGGACGTTCGAGGGAGATTCGGGGGAATGTAGCAGAAATCATTTTATGAACAAATCACCCTGAAATCTTACATTTTCTCATTTTTTTGTGTTGTTTTCTCTCATTTCTGCCTCATTGATTTCACTATTACACATATCCTGTTACTGAACTGTGTCGAGAGGCCTCTAAACTGTAATACACATTCATTATCTTTCTCTCCCTGTTTGTACTGAGACACAACAACCTGGCTCAAATAGTATCCAAACTGTTTATTTTTCAGAATATCGGCACATACTGTCTGACTTTAAGCACTTAAACGTTCACCACTTAAGTGATTCTACTTAAAGTGCAGTAAACTCTGTTCATCTATTGCTGTAAGTGTGTTTAAACAGACATTTATTTGCAGGTACTTGAATGCAGCACAACACAAGTAAATGGTGGAAATTATATATTTATATTTATATTCTCCTTAATTGGCTCAACATAATCAAATCTGGATGATTGTTTTTTTGTTTTTTATTTATTACCAGAGGGGTTTTCCTTGTTTATTGGGTCTGCACTAGTGAGTTTGAGTAACAGGGAGAAAAGGGTGACTGAAAAAATGTGTTGCAAGAAATGTGCACAATGAGACTCTGAACTGTGTTAATCAGAGATCAAACAGATTGACTTGAATGTTATGTCAAAAACAGAAATGTAGAAACAGATTTATTTATGACCGATTGTGACTCGTGTAAAAAAAAAAAAAAAAGTAATATTTTAAACTGATGTAAAAAGTTTTTGACTATTCAAATGTGTGAGTGAACAAAAGTAAATTAAATAAAGATTTATGGGATTTTTTGAAATATGAAAAGTGTCTTGACTGTTAATGTTGAATAAGTAAGAGAGAGAATCGGTTTCATTCACATGGTGATGCTTTATTTTCACACTATATAGATGTGTCTGGTACATAAAAATGAAACACATTAACGCAACGTGTTGGCAACTCTGCTGGGACATTATGTCTCTCTCCCATATTTCATGTTTATTACATCGAGCTGTAATAAACACAACAGATACCGATCTCCACTCTGATCGTATCCTGTTGGCAGCCTCTTATCTTAAAGTTATCCTTCAACCAGCCACCTGATCTGAACACAGTGTACACATTATTAGCAACGCCTTCCTATTAGTGACATTTGTACACTTTTGCTTGTCCGTCACGTGTTTAAAGGAGCATTTTATTGCCACCTGAACCTTCTGTACTCGTGTGCATTAATAACAGGAGTGGCTTTGTTAAAGGAATAGTTTGACATTTGACTACTACTTTTTTTTGTATCTGCCCTCTCATGTCCCATTTTTTTTTTTAAATACATACAAAACTGAAGTTGTGGATTTTTAGGATGGTTATGTATCAGACTATTTCTTGGGCAGGTGCAGTGAGTCCTGTCATCAGTTTATTTAACCTTCCCATATAACTCACAACAAGAAAGCAAATAAACATATCTCTCAAAATGTCAAACTATTCCCGTAATAGCTTCCACCTCTATTCTTCTGGTGAGAATATCATTATTATTATTATTTATTTTGGAAAGTATACAAATAATCATAATAAGTTTGGATTTTTGTTAAATGACAAGTTAAGATATATAAACTCAATGCTTGTTCGTGGTAAAAACAGTGTGACAAAAACACTGATAAGAGAAAAAAAAGCAACTAAAAACAAAGACTTGAGGTCCAACAAAAGGACCAAAACAATAAGTTAAATTAACTGATACAATTAATTCAATTTCAGTTCATTATGTCCAAAAAAACAGTTATATAATCACATCATTTTTAACAATCAGCAGTCAAATTCACAGCGTACTGTATCTTTGCATTAATTGTGAATGATAAATAAATGAATGAGATGACATCACATTCAGTAAATGTTTACAAGGAAATGACCTCTGTTGTTTTTTTTCTTTTTAAACACATAATTTCTCTTTTGTTCTGTCGCTGGAATGAAACAAGGAAGTGCTGAACATTAACAGGGGAACGTCTGTCTAAGGGAACAGTTCACAGTCTGACAGCACTTCAAGTTTTTTATACATCGGTCAAAGTAATGCAGGTTTGTTTATAATTAAAACACTGGTTCAGAGTACTGGGAGTGTAGCTGTTTGAGTTGTACTGAACAAAATGAGTACACGTCATAGTTTACTGTAGCCTACTGTTCATTTACTCCCTTCCTCCTTCTACAACAATATGGTCAAAGCTTCTGCTCTGCTCTCAAAATTCAAATTGTCGTGCTTCCTTTAAAATGCAGATTCTCTGTCATTTACTCTCTCAGTCTTTCTATCAACTTTGTCTATTCCTCTCAGTCCTCCGTCACTCACAGTTACCCTTTCGTGGCGTTGGCCCAAGCGGGGAATTTGTCCAAGTCAAACATGACGCTTCCCCAGGTGTTGATGCCTAAATTAATGCTCAGAATCCCGACGATGTTCAGCACAAAGCCGGCTTGTACCTGCAGGAAAAGACAGTCACATTAATGTCAGTGTAGAATAGAATAGAAAGCCTTTATTATTGTCATTGTACAAGAATACATAACAAGATTTGGAGTGGTACATCTGAAACAAGTGCTCAGTGGCTAAAAACAGTAGAGTAGAGTTCAAAAACACAAACTAATTAGTATAAAATTACGGATTAGTGATGTGAATATTTATTGATCTACATCCAGAAATTCTCTTTTCAGTTTCTCCAACTTTCCTCTCAAACTGCTACATATGATTTCTTGTACTTGAGTGAAAGATACATAAATAATTGTTCAGTTTTACTCACAAATTAAGAACAAAACCTATCAAACTGTCATAATTTAAGAGGTCTCAGTAACTTCCGTAAGCAGACATGAGTCATACACCCTCTGAGGCATGTTTTATAGCGGTTGTGCAAAATATAATTGGTCATGGTGCATTAGCTGAAGTGATATTTATCGTACTTAATAGGTGAGTTTTAGCCTATTATTTCAATTTGATATGAGCATTTGATAGCATGTTGCACCGCTGTTTTCTCTCAGCCAATTTACAATTATTTTATCCCTCTTTATACATTGAAGGTGAATCTTTGTCTCTGAGCATACATGCGATTAATCATGAGATCACTTAACCCTCCTGTTGTCCTCGAGTCAAGGAAGGAAGGGAGGAAGGAAGGAAAGGAGAGAGGGAGGGAGGAAGGAAGGGAGGAAGGAAGGAAGAAAAAGGAGGGAAGAAGGAAGGAAAGGAGGGAGGGAGGAAGGAAGAACGTTGGAAGGAAGGGAGGAAGGGAGGAAGAACGAAGGAAAGGAGGGAGGGAGGACGGAAGGAAGGGAGGAAGGAAGAAGGAAGGAAAGGAGGAAAGGAAGTAGGGAAGGAAAGGAAAGGAAAGAAGGAAAGAAAGGAAAGTAGGAGGGAGGGAGGAAAGAGGGAATGAGGGGGGGAGGGAGAAAGGAAAAGAGGAAGGGAGGAAGGAATGAAAGAAGGACAGGGGAAAGAAGGAAGGGAGGAAGGTAGGGGGGAGGAAAGATACAGAGAAGGAAGGAAGGGAGGAAAGAAGGAACAGTCAAAACAGACGGGGTCAGTGTGACCCGGGAGGACGACACAAAGGTTAAAGGACAAGTCTGTCTCAAAGCAACAGTCAGGTGTCCCTATGAGCACTGAAAGAGGTTTTTTCTTCACTGTAATTATTCCTCCTGTTCATACTGGCTGTTAAAAGATCCCCTTCAAATGTGCTTTCAATGTAAGTGATGGGATCCATGCCTACATTATGTGCAAATGTTTCCTTAGACAGTGTTTTCCTGTTGAGCTGTGGTAGAAGTAAAGTTACAAAAAGAAACTTTGAGACTGTAATATTGAAAGATATCTACTTGACTTGACTCATGTGGATGACTGAAGCTTCATATTAGCTTAACCTAAACTTTTAAATACATTTTTGCACAAAAAGACTGTGGATTTTGTCCCCCATCACTTACATTGTAAGAATATTATGAATCTTCTAATGGTCGCTATGAACAGGAGGAATGATTACAGCAAGAAAAACCTACTTCAATGTTCATTTGGGTACTTGACTGCTATTATAAGACAGACTTAAAGAATTATGAACTCCTTTAATGTTGGCTCTCACTCTCACCAATGTGTGTTTCGTAGCTATTTTGGCTTAAAAAGGTATCGTCTGTGTGTGTATTCGCTTAATTGGTGGTTATCAATCTACAAAACTTCATCTCATAACCCCAAAAAAGTTTTTCTGGGTGCAGGAACTGACAAAGATGCTACCAATCAGACATTCAGAACATCTCAGGTCACATCATCTGTGCAGCATCCATATTTTTTTTACAGTCTACGTGAAGAAAGGACACTTCCCTCCTTCATACTTCAATAAAGAAGCTACTAAATTAGACCCGAGAGTCATGGCCTCAACAATAACTAACAATAACTGTGTGTGTGTTTGTGTGAATCTCACCATATCGAGGACTCTGAGGTTTCCAAAAGAGAAGGCGATGGCGTTGGGAGGCGTGGCCACAGGCAGCATGAAGGCCAGCGAGGCGGCGATGGTGCAGGGCAGCATCACGTACAGCGGGTGTACCTTAATAGCAGTGGCCTATAAAACAAACCAACACAACACAGTTAAAAACGAAGCTGTGTGTTAATGCCTGCATGCATACATTTGAACTGTGCGTACCATTGAGGCCAGTATGGGCAGGAACAGGGTGGTGGTGGCTGTGTTGCTGGAGCACTCGGTGAAAGTTGCCACCAACAGGGAGAGCAGCATTGAGATGGCGAAGGGTGGGATTTCCTTTAGAGGCTCTAAACTCGCCCCCAGCCATTTAGACAGACCCGAATTCTGTAACAAAATGTTTCAAGAAGAAATGTTTATTCATTTTACAACATTTTGGTCAGCTCCTGTGAGCCTGCATTACACACCATAGAGACCACATGGTGATGACAGCCTGGGCCACATTAGATCTTAGATTTTGTTTATTTTGGGCCTTAAACTACTTTAGTGCTCTTCCTTTTAAACAGGACTCCACCAGTCTTACACATAAAGATCTGTTTATCTATTATGAGCAGCAGGCTACTGCTCAGCCTGGGACAACAGCTGTATAATATCCTTTGTGACTGCGGAGGCAACTGTCCCAGAAAATCCAGAGTTTAGCAGCTAATAGTCAATATAAATCAGCATCTGCTGTTTTCTTATCTGTTTTGCACAAAACCTCCAATAACCACAGTAAGTTATTGTAAAGAAATGACAACAAATCCACATCCTCAGTTCCCAGATTCAACAGTGGCTTCATTTAATAGACAAATTGATTGATTGAAGAGCTGTGTCCTTAATAAAGTATGAATTTAAATGAATTTAATTCAATTTAATTTAATTGAACTGAACTGGTTAATTGAAAAAATAATTACCAAATTAATTGATAATGAAAATAATTGTGACTTCGCTAGATTAACCTATAGTCAGCTAAATATTTAATTGATGAATAACGTAAATCAGTTATGTAATTTTTCATTCAAAATCTGATTAATAGACTAATTGTTTCAGCACCAATAAAAAAGACAATGTGAAGTCGTAAAGGGAGAAAACAAAGTGTTGATGTGTGTTTACCTCACTGCCAGCAGCCAGAGCAAAGCCTCCTCCCAGCAGCAGGATGATGTGCCAGGGCATTCGCTCGTGAACTATCTGCCAGTTCAGGAGAGTCGGGGGACTATTCACCACCTTACCTGTGAGACCCACATGAAGTGTGAACATGAAGCAGTAATTAGTTTGAGAGAGCAGTGTCATATCCGCTGGGTAATCATCTCCCAGTGCTCCAGTGAGCTGAAATTTAGGTCACATCAACATCATTAAAGCATTGTTTTACATTGTATTATTTTTTTTTTTTTCTCAGTAAATGTGATTAGTGGGGTTTGAAAAAAGCCCTTCACCTTCTTCATCGGTGCCGTACCCTCCGAACGAGAACAGCTGGGAGGGGATAACGAAGAAGAGCATCGATACTAAGATAGCAACCGTTCCATCTGACACGTACCTGAGGGACACAAACAAACATTAATAGACGTATTCTTTATTGTTGTTTCAAGATGTTTTTGCACACTTTGATAGAAAACAAAAGGAAAGAACAGAATAGAGAGATGGAAGGCGAAGGAGTCAAAAATTTAAAGAGTGGAAGGAGAAAAAAGTGAGGAATATAAAGGGTAAGGACGCAAATATTATATGTTTTTCTTATTATCATGAAAAGACCAAAACCAACGATGTGTTAGTCTGTCTCTCAATTCTTTCTGACTTTTCTAACCTGCCGCATGAAGCTCCAAGTCTGTTGGTTTTTTCTGAAGATGTAAATATTATTTTAAAATTATCTCAATTATATGCTTAGGGACTATATCCTCAGCGGTGGATTTGGTGCTCTGGTGAATATTTACCACAGCACAAAAGTATACAGTATGTGTGATCAACTTAAAACAAAGTACAGTGTCCAGCTTAATGAAGGTACAAATAAAGAAGGAGGAGAAAGGAGAAGGAACATGTCACTAATACCCCTTTTCCACCGATCTGGAGCCGGTGCTGGAACGGAGCCAGAGCCTGACTAAGCACCGCTCCAGCCCCGAGCCTCAGAACGGGAGCCAGAGCGAGCACGAATTCTTTGCTCGTCTAAAGCAAGAACCGATTACGTCAGTGGGCTGGGGGCGGGGCTAACGTTTATTAGCTGGCTAGCGGGGTTAACGTTCATTAGCTGACTAGCGTGGCTAACGGTCATTTACAGAGGGTTAAACATTTGTTGATTAAAAGCACTATTTCTAAAATGTTTTGCCAGAGCTGTGTTCTTCTTCTTCTTTTACTTCTTCTTCTTCTTCTTCTTCTTCTTCTTCTTCTTCGTTTCCGGCAGACTAGATGCCTTGCGGCATGTTGCTGCCTCTCACTGGTGAATCATGGAAGTGCTTCAAAGGCGCGCGCTGGCTACGTTATACAGTGACGTAATCGTGTGGCTCCTTGTCGGTGGAAAAGCAACAGATTCGTAAGAGGTGCTCAGGTTAGCACCAACTGAGCACTGGCTGTAGCACCAGCTCCAAACCAGCACCGGCTCCAGCTCGGTGGAAAAGGGGTATAAGTGCAACAGTGTGTTTTTCAGTTTTTGGAGAAGAACGGACCTCTACAGCTCAGAGGAGTAATTTATATCAGTCTTTACTACACCAAAAATTCAGTTTTGGTCTTTTATTGGATTTGTTGACTATCATAAAAAATATAGAAAATCATCAGACTTATCCTTTAAAGTTATGCCCCCCCACCCCCTGTAAAAAGGAAGAGGAAATGTGAGACTTACGGCCCTCCCTTATTGAAAAGCACTGTTGCCCAGCCGTCAATGAAGCCCGGCTCCCTGGTGAACCAGAGGATCACCAACAGGACAAAGATGGTGAGCACCGCCCCCTCAGCAAACCTCATGCGGCCCAGTTTGTTGTACTCCTCCTTCATCACTGCGTACGCCTCCTTATCTCTTTCGTTCTTCATGCCGCAGCCAAATGACTCTTTCAGGCTGACAAGAGAAGTACAAAGGGCGAAGATGCTGAAGATCAGTCAACAAATCAAGGATTTATTCACATGGACTAACTTCAATGAACTGGTTAAACTGAGAGGTCCTATGTTTGTCCTCAGAGGAAGATAGACTAAATCCAATTTCTTCACAGGTGATAGTTACGAGATATTGAGTCACACACAGTGGCAGGTGTTTTGAGGTTTCTGCCAAACCAATTCAATGAAGATGAAATTAATTTGGTTAATGGTACTTAAAGCATTTTAGTAAGGTAAAATACTTTTTTTGTGGAAAAAAGGGACAAAACAAGTATACTTCCAGTTCTTCAAATTATGAGGTCGGCCCACCAGTTTACAAAGATAAGGATTTTTATCAAATAACTGACTGCTTCTACTACTACTGCTTCATAGGGACACCTTTCATCTAAAGGCAAGTGAAGCAATTAGGAAGGCAGCAATCAGTGTCTCTGCAGTGATAACTCCTCACACCTCACCGAGGACTGCACTTTTCAGTCTAAAGAGCAAACTTTCTTATGAAATGAAGCTTAGCGAAAGTTCAGTCAGAAGACTCTAAAACATACAGGCATAACTGGTAACTTCTGCCTCCTTCAAGCATGCTCATCTATTACCTAGATTTCTATGTCTAGGGCGTTATTCCAATTGTTGCCAGTCACCTGTCAATCTCAGCAACCAATAGCAAATCGCCACACTTCAGCCTGAGCCTATCATCCTGTAGCGGTCTGTTTAAATGTGCCTCTCTCCCTTTGCTTCAGTCCTGTCATACAGCTGTTCCTGCGCCCCACCACCTCCCCATCTCCGCCATTCTCTACAGGATCTGCAGTCTATTCCCATCTGCCATTTTCTCTTCAGTCTCATTAGCAATCACCACCACCAGTGTCTGGACTTCATGGGGGATCTACATATATATGCAGCCGTTCAGAGATGATTCCTCATGGAGTTCAAGCGCCAAAGACTTTGTCATTACTAAGATTTTGTTCATTACATACTTACAATAAATATCTTTCTATTTACTTGTCTCTCCTGATTGAAATATTTGCAGTAAGTGAACCTTAAATATGATGCTGTATACGTGGAGAAAAAACACCAACGTTTCCATTGCTCATAGAAGCAGAAGTTGTCTTACTTGAAGCCAAGGAACATGAACTGGAGCCAGAGCCAGGACAAAACCAGCATGATCACCATGTTTGGAAAAGCAAAGCCGAACCAGCTGGCGAAGTTGATCACATCACCGTTATCAGGAAAGAGCCTTCACAAAAAAAAGAAATAAGAGGAAAATCAGATGTTACCTATGCAGAATAACATTTGATTGTGCGTGTCGGGTTACTGTTAATGCCTTACTCGTCGATTTGACCCTTGAGAATGAGGTTAGGGGTCGTGCCGGTGAGCGTGGCCGTGCCTCCAATGCTGGCAGAGTAGCACACACACAGACTCATCCCTTTGGTCAGGCGTTCGTATTTGGCATCCAACAATTTCTTCCTCGCCTCCCGCTGTGTGTCCTGTTCAACTGGAGCACATTTGTCAAAGTTACTGAAAGGGTTAAACTCTAAAACACCATGTAAGGCAAGGCAGTTTTATTTATATAGCGCATTTCATACACAGCGGCAACTCAATGTGCTTTACATAAAACAAACATTTAACAGAAAAAAATGGAAATAAAAAACAAACCCCCCCCCCCCCCCCCCCCCCCACACACACACACACACACACACACACACTAATAATAAAAACAAAGTACAGAAACATTGAAAGAGAGAGAAATAAAATACTATAATAGAGCATTACATATAAGGTTGCAGCATAAAAAAAATGATTTGCTTTAAAATCATTAAAAGGACATAGAGTGCAAATGAAAGATTAAAATGTAAAGTGCTTTGAAAGAGCTCAATCATAAGCACAGGAGAAGAGAAGTGTTTTTAACCTGGATTTAAACATGATTTCAGTTCTGCTGGTAGTTTGTTCCAGTTGTGTAAAAGCTGCTTCACCATGTTTAGTCTGAACTCTGGGCTCCACTATCTGACCTGAGTCAGTAGATCTCAGAGCCCTACTGGGTTTATATTCTACTAACATGTCATTCATGTATTCTGGACCTAAACCATTCAGTGATTTGTAGACCAGTAGCAGGACTTTAAAATCTATTCTATAGCTGACTAATGTAAAACCTTTTTACTTACAGTCTCTTTGCTCTTGTTGAGCTTTAATGTCAGGCTGTTTCCCATCTGTCAGGTCCTGCTTAGTTTGTACGGTCTCAAGCTCAAACCCGTGATTTTCCTCGCCTGACTCCTGGAAATCTCTGTCCTCCGCCCGGCTTTCCGTAGCTTTCAGCTGCTGCAGCACGGCCGAGGCAATGGGCAGCATCATGGCTGTGGTGGCCGTGTTGCTGATCCACATCGACAGAAAGGCGGAGACGATCATGAAGCCGATCATCAACCTGTAAGAGAAGGTAGTGAATATGAGGATAGTGTTGAAAGGGATCAAAAGACATGAACAATTATAGTGGTGATCAGTTTAGTCAACAAGCAGTTTTAGTATTTTTAACTTAAACATGTGTAGTAACGTGGGTTTATCATTGGAAAGCCATTTTTGACTGATATCGTCCTTTGACAAACTTTCCAGTGATTTTTTTTAAACTTTGAACTTAAACAACGCCATGTTTTTCATGTAGGATGAAATAAAATCACCGTAACATCGCAATTAAATGTGTACATGTGTAACTTAGGAACACAAAAAAGTTCAAAAAAAGTATTTACCTTATTCTGTCTTGTTTCAATGTACTTATTTATTTAGTGATTTAAGTCTTAAAGGTGCAATGTAAGATTAAATTATTTTTTAAGATGTTATGGATAAATTCACTGAATACTATCATCCTAAAGCCATATAAAGATAGTTTTATATGAGAAGTGTGGGAGGGAGTACGCTTGTAGTCAATACCAAAAAAAAGAAGCCTTTTGAGCAGTTTTAGCATTTTTACAGTAAATAATTGAGACTTTAAAGATTTTTGTAGGCCTTGTTTAACCATGCTGTCCCTCTATAAAACCATAGATACTCTGAATCTCTATGTTTTAACAACTAAGTTTTTACATCACATTAAATGGTCGTTATTAGTTGAATAATGATGTTTTATGGTCTGACAATGCTCGGTTAAGTTCTGGTTAGGTTTAGGGAAAGATCTTGGTATAGGTTAAAAATGATGGGTTAGGGTTTTATTCTGGTGACTGGGCTGTTTTCTTTGCTGTCTGTCATAGTGTGTACACAGGTGAGCCATAACACAATAAAGGCTTACTTACAGGGACGGACGAACGCCAACCAACAGCAAAACTCTGAGAGCGATACGCTTATGAAGTTTCCACTGCTCCACTGCAATAGCTACCAACAGGCCACCCATGAACAGCATGTTGGAGTCTTTCAGATACTCAATACTAACCTGAAATAGATCAAACAGATACAAACTTCAGCCGAAGAATCGTGTTATATGTGATTTGTTTTATGAGCTGTAAAAGTAAAACACTGGGATAAGCAGATCTGTCTGTGTCCGTAAAGCTACAACATGTCCTTGAAAGAACCGTCGTTGAAAGTCCTTCAGCATAATTCATAGTATATCTCATCCTGACCTCTGACCTCAAGTGGAGGGACCAAGTAAAGACAAGGTCATTCAAATCTGTCCGTCATGTGCCTAAATGAACATGGAAATTCATGGAAAGCATTCATCCTGTTCATATTGACCATTAGAAAATTCAAACATGTGATTTGATACCTACAGTAATTGATTTGTCTCATTTGGACAGCTGGGGCTTCATATTAGCTTCTGATAAACTTTTAAATACATTTTTGCAAAGAAGGAGAACTGTGGATCATCTACATTAAAGTGCCATATGCAGGGATCTCTTCATAGACAGCATGAACAAGAGGAATGATTACAGCAAAAAAAAAAAACATGTGCCAATGTTCATTTAGGGCACCTGACTACTGTTTTAGGATAGACTTGAAAATGTGTGAACCTATCCTTTAAAGACCGTGTAAAGTGAATTCAGACATTTTCTTCTAAACACATTAAATAGGTCATAAATGTATTTCTAAATAAGGTGTAAAAAGCATTTCAACCATTTAGATTTGATTTGTGGAGCTAGGCTTCACAAACTGTGTTTCAAGATTTCTGTGTCTAGATTTAAGGCATAAACCCGCCCCTGCTGCTGTAGAGGTATAAATACATTCAGCGCACACTACTACTACAGTCTACAGGTAGCCAGTTAGCTGAGTTAGCCGCTGAGTTAGCCGCCAAGCTAGCAGCTGAGTTAGCAGCAGAAAGCTCTCAGACCTAGCGTTCATGTTTCTGGTAGAGGTGGTGACTTTGATTGACAGGTGACACTCGGTAGGGGGCGGGGCTTCAGCGAACTCGGCGGCCACTCCCACAGCGTTTGTGAGCAGAGAAATAGGCAGACTTTTACACAACTTTGAAGCCTAATTTCATATATTTGGCGATTTTTTTAATCATTCAAATTTTGCAGGGTGGTTAACAACACACTTTACTGTGGTATGTCAAACTCAGAACACATTTATTTTCACTTTACACAGGCTTTATTTGTTTTTTGTCATTTCCAAATAAAGCGATGCACTTGGCATCAAGGACGAATCAAACACCTTGTGAATAGCTCAAAAAGGGGCGATGTAATATAAGAAGGACAGGGACATAGATTTTATTCTACCTGAATACAGTAATAGTCACATAGACAAAAAAAAAGCATTTCCTGAAAGTAAAGTAGGCACATCTGATGAGTAAAAGTACATATTGATCATACCTTTCCAGCCTCCATAATGCCCATCATCGGGAAGAGGACAACCGGCAACAAGGCAGTCACAGCTAGAGGCATACACTCTGTACACCAGTACAGAGCCATGAGGATGATGGCAAAACCACATCGTGCTTCCTGTAAACACACACACATTCAGGTCAGTGGGATTAACAGTAAAATCAAAATTCTCTAAATAAGAAGTTATAAATATCATATGCAATATATATATATATATATATATATATATACACCGTCGCCCATAAAGTTGGAATAATTTAGTTTTCAGACACATTCCTCTTTTTATTTTCTATTTATACACATCAGTAATCACCTTTGACCAGGTGCAGTGAGTTTGATCAATACAATTTTGAGAATATATACACTTTATCTATCAAGAATACATCACATTTTCACAATCATTTCATGGAAAGAGGGAAAAAATATTTTATTCCAACTTTATGGGTGGAATAATAATATACTGTGTTTGATGTGATTTGTAAAACCCTGACACAGACAAAGACACCCAGAAGCAGAGGTGGACACACACTAACCAGAAATATGGCATTTCAGCTCTCAAATCTTATCTTCGGCTTCTCTTTAAAAGGCAATAAGACTTTACACATGCGGATAGCAGTAATCCTTGATCATAAAACAAACAGTTTGTCGTTGTTGTGTCTTAACAGATAACTCTTTATGGGTCCTCAGTAAAACCCGTTTGAACTACCCGACACGAAACTTTCCACTGTCACGCCAAGACCTCGCTCAACTCAGCAGGTAATGTACTTTGACTGAGTGTTTCTGCTTTGTGGCAATTCAACTTTTCAAATATCATTGTTAAACATATTAATTATTGAAATAAATACATACATCTACTTCACTCTGCAACAGGATAACTACCATTACTACATATTTTCATTAAATAAACATTTGGACTTTTTTGTGTTTTTTATTTTTGATATAATTTACAGTCACTTAGAACAATTATTTTGTCACTTTGGAAATATGTTAAATCCCCTTTTTGAGAAGAGTTAGATGAGAAGATTGACATACTCTCATTTATTCTCCTAGCATCAAACTGGAGCCAGTAAAGGGTTAGCTTAGTTTAGCATAAAGACTGGTAACACTGGGGAACAGCTAGCCATACAAAGTAAACAATGTTTGGTTTAAGACCAAAACAACTGATAGCCTCATATTTTCGGTACATTGGCGTGTTATCAATATCCTCATCTAATTCTCAAGGATCTGGCCAACACAGACGTAACTTGGCACGCTCTGCATTGTGGGACTGGCTGATGGACCCAATAGGAGGCAGCAATCTTTCTGTCTTTATTGGCACATGGAGGCTGTTGACACTTTCTGTGATCTGAATACAAGCGGGCAGCCGCACAGTTATTACATTAGTCTGTCGCCAGACAAGCGGCAGATTTGTTTTGCACTGGCTAGCTTAAAAAAAAAAAAAAGCTTTAAGAACTAATATACTGTACACGGTCGCCCATAAAGTTGGAATAATTTAGTTTTCAGACGCATTCCTCTTTTTATTTTCTATGACCAGGTATAATGAGATTGATCGATACAATTTTGAGAATATATAAACTTTATCTATCAAGAATAAATCACATTTTCACAATCATTTCATGGAAAGAGGTAAAAAATATTTTATTCCAACTTTATCGGCGACCGTGTATATACACAGACTATTCCAACTGTTCAGACTGGCAGGACAAAGTCATTTAGCGTTTGCTCACTTTCACCAGCCTCCCGTTATAATAGTCACATTCATATTTATTCTTTATCTTTGCACTAAATGTTACCTGATTTATATTGTTTGATGTACTGTTGTTGTGTTTTATGTGCCTTGTAAGGTGTCCTTGAGTGCTTTGAAAGGCGCCTTTAAATAAAATGCAATATTATTATTATTATTATAATAAAATAATAATAAACTTTATTTATATAGCACTTTTCTTAACAAAGTTACAAAGTGCTTTACAAAAGTAATAAAACCAAACAAGGAAGACAAAATTAAGCAATAAAGAGCAGAGAGATAAAGACAGAGGCACGGAAGTAATAGATCATGGTGAATTAAAAAAACAAAACAATAAAATATATTATGTCCTTGTTGTGATGCATCAGGAGTGTCTGTGTTGGGACATGAGGGTGGAAATGTGGTTTAAGTTCAATTATACATTGTGCACCAACACCTCACTGTCACAAAGTAAATACAATAAGTTGAAAAATGTAGATAAGAAAATCTGGTTGGGGTCACAGGTGATATTGAATGACTGTTTCCACTGATCATGAAGGGAATTTGGCCTTGGACACACACTTTATCTTTATTTTGGATTAGGTGGTTTACATTGTAGACTTCCTTATTGATAAGACACATGCAAGTCACATAATAAAAAGCATGCATTTATCTGTGTAAGGTTATATTAGTTTTTTTATATAAACGCCAATATCACCGTTGTCAGCTTGAAAGATAATGTTGCCCTCTAAAAAGACTTCCGCTCCATTTTGTGGTATTAAATGTAAGTTTTTAGACAACCATAATGACAATTTGTGCAGTTTATGGATACTGTCCATTTAGCTAGTTTCAGGGTCCTGCATTGTGTATGTTGGCTCATTGGCATGCCTTAGTGTGGCACCATGGAACTGATCTATTATTAATGTAATTAGTTACGTCTGTGCCTTTTCTTTTATGACAAGTCAGAATTTCTGCAGCAAAAATCCACCCAGGTGTCCCTACATTGAATCCACTGGTGGGGGGGTTTTAATAATTGATCCCTGGTGGCATCAAATGACCTGTCTCCATTTGAGCTAAAGACACAAATACAGTCAGTTTTTTTTTATTTTAGAGACAGATTACTTGTTTGAATTCCTGTTTTCTTCAGTTTCTTCATTTCTTTGTTTCAATAATTGTGTGGAAGGATATTTGGCTGAGAAGTTGAACAGTTTGTACTTAAGGTTATTGTATCATCAGGACTGCTGAAACATCTATGTTAACTAACATGTGAATTTCATCAGGTATTAATAAAGTCGATAATATTAGCCAGAGTGCCGTTATTTTCAAGATGTTCTTGTCTGACATGAAGAAGGACAGAAGCAGGATACAAAAAGAGGACAAAACTCACAGCATCCAAAATGAGTCTCCTGTTTCAGACTCTTGTGATGTTCTACTAGTCAACACAAACACAGATTAAACAGCCTAGTTATCTCAAACATTACCTCCATGCACAAACACACTCACCGGATAAGGGTAGACCAGCGGCAGGGGGAGAATTGCGAGCGGAACGACCAGGATGATGATGTAGTTCCTGTGGTACCACAGCCAACTCAGCCACCCTCCCATGATTTTCTCAGCAAATCTGACAGGCAAACCAGAGCAAAATCACTGTCCGAAAGTCTCCCAGGTGACTCAGAGCAGACAGAGAAATGGCAACAGGTCCAATGAAGAAAAGACAGGGACAGGCAGGTAAGGTCAGGTGAGCTAACAGTAAAGGACAGGTGAAGTTGTTCTCACAGAGAACCAGTAAGGTAATGGGACTAATATGCTGCAATTTACTCTTTATATCGGTGGCAGCATATCAAACATTAACTCAACACCAAAGAGATCACAATCCCTGACAGAGAGGGAGATGAAGCTATTGGGAAAGACAGGAGGGTAACAGTAACGGTAAGGGAGGGGGTTGACACATGGGGAGAGATATAGTCAAACAATAGAAAGGTTTATCATCTAAAGGAGCACAGCTCTGTCATGATTAACCAAAGGTCAGGTGCTGTGCATGTGCCAGCTGAACTGGAAGGAGTTAATAGGCGGCCACTCGAGATACACTTCAAGGTCTACAAAAGCTGGTAATTTTTTGCAGGTGTAGTTACAACTTGGAGTCAAGGCACGCTTAGACATTTTTGAAAATATGCTTATTTTCTGTCAAATCAGAGGAAAGTAAGCAATAGCAATGAAGCAATAAAACGCACACAGTCATTACACTCAGGGTTCAAGTCTTAGTTTTGTATGTCCAGTGGTAATTATAATGGCTAAAATGTTTGCAAACTGTTAGGGTTAGGGTGCCAGTTAGCATAGCTTAGCATTATGAATGGAAACGGTCCCAAGCTCAAAAATACACCCACTAGCCACTTTAAAGCTCACTAATTAACATGTTGTTTTTCTTTGTTTTGTTTTTAACTAAAGTTGTGTTTTTATGGAGGGTTATAACTATTTATTGGCCAGCTGGAGATACTTCCTGAAATCCTAGCTCAGCATAAAGACTGAGAGAGAGAGGGGTAGTCTGGTTCTGTTCAAATATAACAGAATTTGCTGCCAACACCTTTACAGTTCATACAAAAAGCAAAGTGTGATTAAATTACACTTAGTTGCCAGTCTTGTATTATGTAATTACCAGTCTATGCTGGTTATTTAGCAAGCCAGTCCAGCACGTTACCTCCATTTAGATGGCTAATTGCTGTTTTTACACTTCAGTCTTTATACAGATTAAACAAATAAGATAATACTTAACCCTGTTTATAGTTTTTTATGGTAAACTAGGCTAGGCCACTTTCTCTAGCATTAATTTAAGAAACCTATGAGTGCTGTATCAATGTTCTTGTCTCACTCACAACCAGAAAGACAAGTGTATTTCCCAAGTTGTTAAACTATTGCTGGAAGACAAGATGCAGAAATCAGATCTATATTTTGTTACATGTTTTATTATTTTTGCTAAACTATCCCAAAGTTACTTGGGTTTTTTGCAAAGCTGCAAAAGCTTGACAATTAAATAATAGGACTATAAATGTCTTTTTTTCAAATGTTTTCTATTTTTTACATGCCTTACAGCTACAGTTTGACAATATGGCAACTTTGGAGGGCAACTTTGACATCATTGCTTGACAAAGCTGCTTATAGTTTGTAATTTCAGCTGAGTTAACCACAATTTTCTTCCTGTATACTGAACTTATAAGGTATTGAGCTTCAAAGTTTCTAGCATCTTCTGTGTTAAATGGTGATAATCAAAATATCAGCTCCCACATATGTGATTTAAGAACTTATAGATGTTTTAATAAATCAGCAAACCAATAAGAAACAACATGCAAACAATGAACAACTATTCTTAATCTATTCTCAGTAACTTAATCAAGTATTTTATGATCTTACACAACACAAGCACTGCATAGATTTATAATTAACCAATTCCCAAACTTCATTTGAGAGATAAGCCAAGGAATAGCCTCAATTAAGTCATAAAACACACTGTCACACCGTATATTAAATCCGGGACAAGTGCTTATATCGTAGAAACCTTGTTGGTGTGTGTGATTCACTCTGTATTTCAAGCAAGTTTCAGTCATGTGATGCATCTAAAATTCATGAATAAGAAGCTCTTTTATTTGAACACAGGTAGTTATTTCTGTAGTTTAATGAAGTTTGTTTTTACTGTTACTGTTTAATGTTATTGATAAGATGTGCAAATGTGCAGATGTAACTACCACACCTCAGCATTTTACTGCTCAAATAGGGATAATCAAGCTGTTTACTGCAGACTAGTTACTTTACTGACTTTTTAAATGTTCAGATTGAACACTGAGACTGAGCTCCATGCTGCAGATGTGCAGATTTTATGACTGACCGTGATACAGAGATCCGTCTGTAATGTAAAGCTCAAAGGTTTGGCAGTCATTGTGTGAAAAGGACTTCTGACATAAAAAGGGATAAAAGTTTAAAAGTGATATATAAATAAACCTTAACAGAGCAAAGGTCATTTATGGAAAGAAGATGCACATAAAATCTTTTTAAAGAGCTGACTTGCAGAACTCTAAAATGACACAGGTCATTTTGTTAGGCTGTAATGATTTGTTCTTCATTCAGGTTGTGATGTTTAACTTTCTAAATTAAATGCTGTAAAGCTGTCAGTCACACCAAATGTGCTCCATCAAACATATTGATTTAATAACCAAATATGAACTTAAAACCATTATGGATTTCAGCTTTAAGGTTGGGTTGTATTAAAATTAACTTTAAAACAAATAAACCTGGTTTGCCGAATTACACTTTATTTAAAATCTAACAACACAGCTCAGTTTAAGTTTAATTTGATCATTTTAAATCAAATAAACACTGAGGAGCAGAACTTTTGCACACCTGTAGATTGGCAGGTGTGATCTCCTGCATGCTGTCTTCTTCACAGTTAAAAAAGATTTATTGGGAACATTTCAGTACACAGATCTTCATCGGGTTATTTTACAAGACAAAAGAAAAAAGACCACCTCAAATAGGTTGATTGACCTACATCAATCCAATAAACACTAATTTACCTGAACTTCCTCCTTGTTGTTGCATCTCCCTAAAATCTAATTGTAATCAGTATAAACTCCGGGAGGTTTTTTCCCGCTACAGGCCTTTCAAACAGGTCTCACCCTGCATACCCTGCTTTATCGTCAAATATAAAATCAGGGAGGCCAAAATGTCCCAAATGAACATCATACTGCATTGAAGAAGGCTTTAAACTAGCAATTGAGACCATAAACACATTTTGAAAACGTTTACTGAGGTTAGAAATCAAGTGAGAAGTTGGTGAATTCTCCATTGACTTGTATAGAGACGGAAGTCCTTTTGACACCAAAACGGTCTCCCTCTGGTGGCCTTTTGATAGAATGCAGTTTTAAATTACTTCCGCGTTGGCATCATTTCAGAGGACCGGAACTCCCCGCCTGGTAAAGAGGCACTAAAGCACAGAATAACAAAAAGGTGAAGCGTCCAGTCCAGCCTTGACTTTGTGGATTATATAGCTCATCATTTATCAGACATGTTCCTCTAACCAAACTTGTAAAATATCCTAAATATGAATTCACTGTGTACCATTAGAGATATGGCAGCAATCCAAAGAACTAAAGCTCATCATTAACTGATAGATTGAGAGCAAAAGTCCATAATGTGTCCTCACCAGGTGTCACAAAAGTCAAATAACTTTTTAGACGGCACAGACTATTTTGGGAACTACACGGTGTAGATTTAAGATAAAAACAACGTTCTCTGTAAGAGAGGCATTTTGTTTCCCTACACAGATCTTTCAATGTTTAACAGATATATGTGCGTCATGTGGCAGACTGATGAGGAAGCAGTAATGTCACTTTAATCTGTCCTCATTCAATTTCACAGGCCCCTGCTTTCCGCCTGGTGGTGATGTGCTGCTTTCAGCCTCAAGTGTCTCTCCGTGAATCCAATCATAAACTTCTGAAAGGCAATCTCATGTTGGTCATAATCCAAAATAACCTCCACAAACAATGACATCCTCATTTTTCCTGTTGTTGTTATTTTATTATTATTATTTTTTAAATAATTATGCCACTGTAGTTATCAAGGTTAAATTTGGGAGATGGTATTGTGTTTGCTTTAGGGTTGTTTTTTTACACCAAAGATCAATATAGGAAAAAACGACTGTCCTGGTTACACAATGTTTGAGCTCACATACCCGTTGCCTCTGTCCCCCATTCACTTCACCAGGAGTCTAACCTGCATATGTTGCATATGATTGATATGTTTCTATTACAGTACGCACATATTTGCAGTTTCTGGTCTATGTGTAATTTTACATTTCTTCCATATTACCATTGACTAATTTGGGGCATTACTGTGTAAAGTCTGGCCTGAAAGAGCCAGACAGATTATATTCATGTTGGGATGTTGTTTGTGGGACAGAGATCACAGTTTAATGATTATCACAGTTGAGCGTTGGCCAATCAGAGGAGCAGACGTCCAGGGGGTCAACAGTTTCTGAAAAATATCTATTGATCATGAGCACCAAAGTGGGCCACACAGCTCAAACTGACTGTGGGTCACAAGAAACAACAGGCAGAGAAGTGCACAGTTCTCTCTTAGTTTGTGGTGTAAAAGTGGGATATTTTCTGTGAGTCGACATGAAGCCAGCAGTGGTTCTGCTGGGCCTCATCCTGCTGCTGGACGTTGCCTTCGCTGCAGAGGGTAAGTCTTCCAGATGTTTCCATAGCTCAGGAAATATACAGGCACTCTGAATGCAAGTATAGTCAGTCAATTTTAAAGGCAAAAAGAAATGTAATTTTTTCTTCTTGAGACATGAAATCATAATACCATCACAGTTAGGGATGCAACTAATTATTATTTTCATCATCGATTAATCAGACTATTTTCTCAATTAATAATTTTGCCATACTTTCAAAAACTTTTTTTCCCAAAACTTTTTAAAAAAACTTCTCAGAGCCTGCAGTGATTTCTGACCAACAGTCTAAAACATAAAGATTTTTAATTTACAGTCATATATGACAAAGAAAAGCAGCAAATTGTCACACGTGAGAAACTGAAACCAGAGAATTTTTGGCAATTTTGCCTGAAAAATTACAGAACGATTGATCAATTATCAAAATTGTTGCCAATTACTTTCCTGTCAATCTAGTAATCGATTCATTGATTCATTGTTGCAGTACAAAGGCATATAAAATAAAAATACTGTACAATTGATGACCTGTTTTTGCCAAATAATCTAAATATAAGAAAACTATGTGATGCACATTGTAGTTTATAATTTACACACACACACACACACACACACACACACACACACACACACACACACACACACACACACACATGCACATGACATGTAATAAATTATAAAGTCTAACTGAGTCTGCCTGAGATCACTGCATCTTATTTCTCACTGAATCAAACTGCATCTCCACAGAGTCCTGTGTGGGTCGCTGTGGCTCCTTCGACACACAGAGGAAATGTCAGTGTGACTCCATGTGTGTGTACTATGGGAGCTGCTGTGGGGACTTTGACACCATCTGCCCTAAAAAAAGTCAGTACCACTACCATTTCACCAAGTAAACAATTTGTATTTGAATAAATTGTTATTTTCTTCTTTTGGTTTACTCATTCTTACAAAAGATAGAAACATCTTCATGTGATAAAACTGTCTTCTGTTCTGCCTTCAGTCGGTCGTGGAGATACCTTCGGAGAGGCCGAAGACTTAACAACAGCAACACCGACTTTCAACACTGTTCCAGCAACTGCCACAGCCCCTGCTCCAATGTCTACCACACATGGTCCCACTCCACATGTAGACCCTGACGCAGCACATTGCAGCGGGAGGCCTTTTGATGCTTTCCTGCAGCTGAAGAATGGATCAATCTATGCATTCAGAGGTAAATCTGGACATTCAACACAGTTTCTGTTTAACAAATGCCATCTCCCAAGTGTGATGATTAATGGGAGAGGAAAGAAGACAAAACAAACTTCTGATGATGATAAGTTGTAAGATGTCAAAAGCCAAAAAGGTTGTCAACCACTGGTTTCATTTTTAACAATGTGTTGTATTTTAAAAGCTTATTATATTGTCCATTGTCTCAAATCTTCATCTGAAAAGTAGCTAATAAATAAAGTCAAATAAATGTAGTGGAGTAGAAAGTACAATATTTTCCTCTGAAATGTAGCAGAGTAAAATTAAAAAAAAGTAACTTAAAATTATACTTAAGTACAGTACTTACTACTAAATTAGTAATTAGTTACTTTCCACCACTGGATACTGATTCAGTGTTTCATTATGGGAGATAACACTGATGTTGTAACAGTCATCGCCTGCTTTTTCCTTCCAGGTAAATATTTTTTTGAGCTGGATGACAAAGCCATACTTCCTGGTTACCCCAAACTCATCGAGGATGTATGGGGAATCTCTGGGCCAATCAACGCTGCATTCACACGAATCAACTGCCAAGGAAAAACCTACATCTTTAAGGTTGTCATTTCTATCTGAAAGAGTGTAATCCAAATCTAAAACTTTGTTATTTTCAGTGGTTAAAAACTTATCAGTAATTATATCTTAACTGACTGCTTTGGGTTTTGGTGTTATTCTCTCTCAGGGGAACAAGTACTGGAGGTTTGACGGTGATGTCCTCGATGAGGATTATCCACGGAACATTTCAGTCGGGTTTGATGGCGTACCAGACGACGTTGATGCTGCATTTGCCATACCAGCACCGAGCCACAGGGGCAAAGAGAAAGTTAACTTTTTTAAAGGTATTTTTTTTGTAATGCGTGATATTTTTCAGTCTTCAACATAACCTTCCACACAGTGCGGACTGTGCAACTAAAGACCAGGAATGAATGACTGCAGTACTGTAAAGCAGTGTTTGGATCATGACCCTTTAAAATGAAATAACTTGACTTGCACATGTGTATGAGTTACAGGCAGTTTAACAAAAGATAGACGTTTCCTTCTCGGATTGTTTTATTTGAATCGTTTTAACTCTTGTTATCTTGTTATGGCCGCTCATGCTTGTTCTGTGACCCTATCTTTCCTTGTCTCATTATACAGCATTTCATACATAAGAGAGTGAAGTGAACTAGATAAGGACTAGATAAGGACACATATACTTTCAAGCATGAAACATAAATGAACACATTTTAACAAGGCTGAGTAGTCAGAAGGATGGAGTGGCCAAATCTGATATTCGCATAGTTATAGGTTGTAAAAAAAAAAAAGAAAAAAAAAAAAGAGTGACGAACATAAATGGTTGTAAGTTTTTATCTCTGTAGGCCTTTTTCCCAAGCAGTCATTTTGACCTAATAAATGATAGATTCACTTTTCACAGTTGGAAAAGCATTAATCATGGCTCTAATATATTCAAGTGTCCCAGTAAACTATTGTGGCATTCATGTGAAGTCAGACTAATCAGAAAAAATGAGTTCCTCACTGGGAAAATTCATGTGAACTTATGACAGTGAGCCAGTACGCATAATACCAACACCCTGAAACTGATGCAGCTAAACGGATTGGATCCATCATTTGTTTTTTCTTCTGTGGTTTGTCAAAATGTCCAAAAAACCCTGAATGTGTTTGTTTCATATTTCAGGGGACAAGTATTACCAGTATGAGTTTAGGCACCAGCCCTCCCATGAGGAGTGTGTCGCCATGAGCAGGTCTTCACCGTCTGTCCTGTTCACGCGATACACAGACCTCTTCTGTGATCAGACATGGGAGGATTTCTTCACAGAGCTCTTTGGAGGCCCCGGTAAGGCTCAGCTGTGTTTGTGTGCATCTCTAATCACTTACTTCTTTTTCACACAATCTGCATGAACAGCACCAATGCACGGCTAAAAGAGTCTCTTTTTCTACTTCCTTCCTCCTCATTTAGTCAGCAGTGACAACACAAGCCCTGGTTTCATCGGCAAGGACTGGTTGGGCCTCAGGGCTCCTGTAGATGCAGCCATGGTGGGACGTGTCTACCTCAGTCCCAAGGCGACGAAAGCCCCTCCTCCTCCTGCGAGGCGGCGCAGCAGTCGGAGGAGGAAGACCAAAAGGAGGCGTGGACAGAGGAGAAGACAGAGTCGTCATGCTCTGTTTGATGATATGTTTGGTTATGATGATTTCTTCGATCTTGGTGACTTGTTTGACTACAATGACTACAGCGACGGCGACTACATCCACCACAGCGACACAACTGACAAGATCCCCACACAGGAGACTCAGAGCACTCCTGTTCAAAATGTGTACTTTTTCAAGAGAGGTGTGAATATACAGAGTTATGTGTTACCTCTAGGTCAGGTTCACATAATGACACAAAACTGAAAACTGAAACTAACTCTTTAAGCTTCCTCCTTTAACACTTTTTGGTTTGTCTGTTTCTTTTCTTTTTATGGTTGCAGATAAATACTACAGAGTGGATTTGCAGACAAAACGTGTGGACTTCGCCAGCCCTGCTTACCCACGATCCATTGCAAAGTACTGGCTTGGCTGCGAGAATGAAGAGACACCTGATACATCACGAGCAGAGAAAAGATAAATAACCTCCTTGAATCGGTGGTTCTGAGTAAAGGAAGATAAACTTGCTCTACAGTTCATTTTAAGTACACCTCTTTGTGACAAGCCTCTAAATAATTAGAAATATGAACTTATAATAAAACTAGCTCCTGGTGTTTTTGTTTTTAAAGCATTCAGTGCATGATTAATAGCAAGAGTGTCCATTGTATATTTAGCTTATTAGGCTGAAATTCTGCATGATTTAATAATAATAAATTTGACATTTCAGTTTAATCTGTGTCTTGTTCGACTATTATTCTCCAAATATTACAGGACTCACACACACCCCATGACTAATAGAGTCCCTGGCTTTTAATCCTAGTCTTAGTCATCACAACGTAAACCTCAATTTACCTTGAACCTAAACCTAATCCTGACCTTAACAATAAATGCTTTATAATAATAAGTGAAAGTGAAGACAGTGCAACGTGTATGTATTCATGTGCGTCTCTGCAAGAAGATTATTGCACTGAAATTTGCATTAATCGTAGAATAATTTTGATTTTTTTTACAACATTGAAATTATTTGATAAATGAGTTGACTTGTTCAGCTGGTTGCAATTAGTAGCCTCAACACTAGATATCACTAAATCCTACACACCAGTCCTTTAAACAAATGCTAATACAGTACTTGCATGCAAACAACTGGAGCAAATAGTAAAGTTTAACTACAGCTGAGACTGTAGAGGAAAAACTGAGACTGATGAAAGATAAGTCTGATAACACTGAGCCTGACAAGTTGGGAGGCCAAACCTTAATTTAGGTCAGATCGTGGCCCTTCTTCTGACATTATCCTGATTTGAATCTTTCTTTTTCATGGGGCCTGAGCAGAGTATTTCTGGCACGACTCATGAAGAAGGAAAGAAAACTAAAGGGGTCGAGAATCCAGCAGCACTTCAGACCATCAGACCCTGATGAAGCCACAAGCTGAAAGGTGTAGGTCTTATGATAAAGTTGCTCTTAAGACTACAAGTACTGCTGGAGTCTTGACCCCTTTTTCATGTGGCTGTAGACCATTTTGTTTCTTTATCTGTTCAACTTTGAGACAGTTGTGTGTTAAGGATTTCTGATTATCTGATAATATTATCAGCTGTATACCAGCCTGAATCACTGTCATCAGTCTTTAGGAGGGAGACTGAAGATCATCTTGGAGTGAGGGAAGGGAAAAATATGCTGATACAGTATGGATACGTAGAGAATAAATACAAGGTGAACAGCACATGAAGGTGAGAAGAAAAGTCATTAAACTATGTGATTAAGACAGCAAGAATAGCAGAAATTAATGAAGAAAATGAACTGAGTATATATCTTCAATGATTAATGAGAATTTCTGTTAAATATAATGGATCCTGTGGGTATGATCTCTTCAGTCTGTCCTCTGGGAGAGGTGCGCCCTCTGCTGGACAAATTTCATACAAACCATTTCCACGCATCCACTGTACATAATAGCACCATATATGTATCATTTTATTACTGTGTTCTGTTTGCATTCATGCAACAGTAACATAAAAGCTGTGATATTTTAAGTGAGTGAAGCTTTAAATTGTTTATCATATAAAACCACGCCATTGCATACTCAGTTATGGGACATTTTGGATCCATAGTAGTAGTTTAAAAAGTAGTTAAAGCATTGCAGTAAAATTAGTGGTTTGGTTTCAGGCCCCTCCAAAGGGTCACCAGGGAGGACATGGAAGAAAGGAAAGAAAAAACAAAATTCTGATACAACTCTGTTTTCAGTTTTTGGACTCTTTCTCCATTTTTGATTTTTGGTGAAATATTGGATCATTTGAACATGTATTGAAATGAGACAGACGTTTAGATGGAACAATCACTATATGGTGGAGCTGTTAACAACTCACAGATATAAAGTAACTTAAGCTGTCAAATATGTCGTGCTGCAGAAAGTATAATATTTCCCTCTGAAAGTGGAGTGGAATTAAGTAGCATCAAATGGAAATACTCAAGCACAATAGTTTGAGTTATTGTGCTTAGTTAGCATACTACCCACCACTGCTTTTTATTTGTAAACGAGTGATTTTAAAAGTTTAACGAACATTTGTCTTACTGTTGCTACTATGTCTTTATGTTGCCTAGAGCTGTAGAGAACGACATTTGATTGGCCGATCTACGTTCGAAACCGAATGTGATGTCGAAAAAAGAACGACACTGTCATGGCAACCAGTTCTATTTTCTTGACCGTGTAAAAACGTCAGATCTCAACATCAGCTGTTGTGTTTTATACTATAGGGTACTGTACGACTTTAACCAGCGTAAAGTTACAAAACGATGTGTATCTGTAGTCTGTAGCGAAATCGCTTCCGGTTTCCTGTATAACGATTTTTTTTCTTTCTTGATGGCAGGGATTTAATGTCGCTAGTGTTTAGTTTTACAAGTCACAGGTTTTAAAATGATTTCATATATTCCCGTGTGCTGACCTGTTCTGTGTTGAACTAGCAAAAAGGCACCGCTGGGATTCGAACCCAGGATCTCCTGTTTACTAGACAGGCGCTTTAACCAACTAAGCCACGGCGCCACGTGACGGAGAGCGAGGCAGTAGACCTTATGAATGAAACTGGCACAGACTCAGTATATAATAGTCTTTTATTTGTTATGGTAAGGTAATACTATGTGTAAATAAAAATATAATAGTTGCATCGTCTTCATTTTAATTCACATGATCACATATTTCCCACATGGCATTATCACTATAAATACTCTATTATAGCCTATGAAACAACTATTTACATTATACATCTCGTTGTATCAGTTAACTCAAGAGGTAATCAATCATTGCCGCAGAAATGTCCAAATCTGTGATATTGAAGTCGCCCAGCTCGTGAAAGCAAAGGTCGGGCATGTCGTCCATGGACCCGCTCATGCTGGAGAAGCTCTGGTGGTCCAGCTGATCCTGGACGCTCTGCTTTGGTGCTGTTTGACCGACTGCAGCACAGTGGCTGCCCACAGGCTGAGATTCATGTCCATCACCAAGGAAAGCCTCGAAGTCCTCTGTTACATCCCAGTCGCTGAACCCGCTGGCCTGAAACGTATCGTGACAGTGATCAGTGAAGTCCGGGGTTTGGTTGTAATAGTCTTCTTGAGGAACTCCTGGGAGTTGGCAGGGTGAAGCCTGGTCGGCTGTGACAGGAGATATAATTGCCGGCAGGGACGTGGCAGTGGTCTGGCTCTCCAAGATGGCTGAGAGTCTGGTGGACTGGGGTAAACTTGGAGCAGGGTATCCTGGTGGAGACGGGGGGCTTGGACTAGGAAGGAAAGCAGGAGCCAGCTGGAGGAATGGTGGACTCGTTGGAGTGTAGGTGAACTGCGGATGATGGTAGTCTGTGGAGGCTTTGGGAAGCTCTCTGGCTGACTTCTTGCTCTTGAAATAACGTGCGCGTCGATTCTGAAACCAGACCTGTTGAGAGGAATGAATGATGAGTTCATCTTTATGTAACACTGAGGCGTTTTCCAAAACTACAAATCTGAGGTGCATGTCATACCTGAATTTTAGACTCTTGTAGACCAGTCATAGAGGCGAGGGACTCCTTCATTTTAATGTCCGGGTACTGTGTGACAGAGAAGACCCTCTCCAGCTCACATAGCTGCGCCTTGCTGAAAGTCGTGCGCTTCCGGCGACGCAGAGTGTCCTGGCGAGTCCTGTAAGGAATATCATGATGCACTGCAAGGAGAAGACAAAATAACTGGTCAGTCATTGGCACTGATCTCTATTCAGCCTCTTTAACACATAGTGACTATGGAAGACAGGAATCTGGATATTGATTAATATGCAATCAAATCAACGGATTCTGGGTTATGAATCACCAAATTCGACAATAAACAAAAATGAAAGATATCACACTGTGCAGATATCTTAGTTATGTCACTCACCTCTGCTTACGTCCTTTGCGTAATCGTCGTTGTTGTTATCCAGACATGCAGCGGGCCAGTACTGTCCCGAGTAAAATGCGTTCATCTTGGAAATATCAGTGCCAGTAAAGTTTAATCCGAATGCCATTGTTCAAGTCTGTCTGTCCGAGATGCGTCTCTTCGACACTGGTGAACAAGTGGCAGTCTGAAGGTTTTTATACTTTGCTTGACATACACAAAACGACCCCCCCCCCCCTCATTGGATATTGTCAAACGCGTGCCTTTGATGTGCAACACACCTATTAACGACTGTCCGGCTAATAGGTGTCTGTTTGATCCCCGATGACCCGTTATGCGCCAATTTACCTGAGACTGGGCTTGTCTTGACCTGCAAGAGTAAGGGGTTGGCGCCTAAATGATTTGTAGGTTTAAACATTTTCTAAATGACTTAAATATATATATATATATGGAAAATGGAAACCAAAATGGCATGGTGTCAGTTATTCAATGCATAGGCTCTTAATAGATAGTAAATAAATAAGGCCTGTTGCACTTTTTATTGACACTTCTCCAGCTCAGTGACTTCAGTCTGTGGCACATCCTCTATATCCATAGCCCTCTGCCTCCTGGAGCGCATCAGGGGTAAAAAGCAAGTGTGCGTGTGTGTGTGTGTGTGTACGTGGAAGTGTATTGAAGAAGCTGCCGGAGTGTGAGGCTTCAGTCAGCTATAATGTGTCGAGGTGACAAATCGGGCTACTTTTTCTCCTTCCTGGTCGGCTGCGTTTCCACCGATCGAGACATCAAAACACCGGATAGCACAAAGTCCAGTGCACAGCCAGTTCCCAGGAGAGTGCCAGACACACAATAGTAAAGGGCCATTGCAATTTAAATTTTGCCAATATAACGCATTCACGGTAAGCTGGAGACAGGTATGAACATTTAATCCATGGGAATATCCTGCAACATAAGGCCAAAGTTATTTATTATTTTAATAGATATTTCTAATAACTATTATGAAATGTCATACACGTAGTCAATGGTTAGTCTCCCCCTTAGACCACGTGATGTAGTGAAAGCAAAGATTTTGGAGCTCATTGAAGATGAGTCATTAACCTCGATGATTGGCTCAAATTAGCAGTGAAGTATTGCACATTGACTCCTGCTCCCATCAACAATGGACCATTGAGATCATAACACAAAGTAGCCTGATGCTACTGGCCGTCACATGACTTGCATTAAGACGACAATATGTCGATACCAAAAATTGATGGACTGCCGAAACCGGGTCACATGACACTAACAGAGCAGAGTGATGCTCCTGACCTCTGTGACCCTGGACAACGAACAGCTATTCTGTCAAACAGGGTGTAAATGTTTGTAGTTGTGTCTTTAAAATATTTGATGTTTGGCGTTTTTTTAAAGGTTGTATTATTTGTGATATATTTTATTGTTGGGGTTTATTTTGAAGACATTTCTATAATAACAGGCCTGTCATGTTGGCAAAAGCAAAGTCACAAGGTGGCAGTATTACACCATCTAATAAATATACCTCCAGCAACTTCAGAAGAATCCAAGCTGTGTCAACAAAAGGGAATTTTGGGGCTAAAATATTAATTAAATTCAGTATTATTGTAGTCAATAATCTATCTATCTATCTATCTATCTATCTATCTATCTATCTATCTATCTATCTATCTATCTATCTATCTATCTATCTATCTATCTATCTATCTCTTTACTGTATTCCATTGTCCTCTACCTTCATCTTGTCAATGTCAGTGTTGTTACTGCTCTCTGTGTTGTGTGTATTATTATTATTATTATTATTATTATTATTATTATTATTATTATTATTATTATTATTATTATTATTATTATTATATTCTAGAGGTGATTGACTCCCCAGTTTCATAAGACTAAAATATTTTATTCTGATGATTTTCTTCTTCATAATGAAGACATTACAGGCAAAGCAAGACAGGCAGGTAGAGTATGCTGTGGCTAAATCTGTAGATGAGTATCAAATCATAGCAAAAAATAATAATAATAACAGTTTTTAAAGAGGGATCAGTCATGTATTCATGAGTGATCCAGTGCTTATTGCTTTATGATATTTTTATTGTGTCATAGTTTGTAAATTGTTTGTGCTGTTTTGTTTGTATTTTAATGTTGAGTTTTATATATTTAAAGGCCCATATAGAGACTCGCAATGGGAACTAACTAAATGCTGAAGTATGCAGCATTAGTTGATGCTATATACTTGTCCCTATACAAATAAACTTTTCATAAAATAAATGAGAGGAATAACAAATGCAAATGCTTCTACACAGGATGCATGTGATGTGAATCATACACTAAGACCTTCACAGTCACCAGATCTCAACAACACTGAACAGCTATGAAACATTTTTCAACAGCACTCTCTTCATCATCATCATCAAGACATCAAATGAGTGAATATCCTTATGAAAATGTGCTTATTCCTCAAAAACAGATCAGATTCTGAGAAACAACATCAGCGTTGAAGCTGCTCTGGAGGATCATGTTGCTCACATTATAAGAGACTTTATGTTGTTTTTCCTTTTATTTGTCTCCCATGTATTATTGTGAGAGAGAAAAAATAATAACGGTTGCTAAACACAACATACTTTATTCACTTTCACCTACTGTTTTACCCAATTACACATTTGTCAAATAAGAACATGCCATTTGCTTTTTAAGTGGGGTTTCTTGTTAGAGCTTTAATGACAAATAGATCTTTGTGATATGAATTCATTCTACTTAAAAAATGGCAAATCAAAACATGTCAGAGGTTAAACCACATATAAGTATAATAAGCATAATGACGTGTCAGGGCATTTCTCCTTTTCTTCTTCCCACACATTTCTTGGGATTGCAGTCATCCTCTTTGTGTCATTTTGAACCTCTGGCCTGCTCTGCAGCCCAAACTGTAATTCCTAAATCTTCCATTTAAAAAAAATCCCAACAATACACAAACTGTCTTTCTCTGTGTCTGAATGCTTCAGTTTATACCTCACAAACTCAGGTGTGCACACAGAAGAAACGCTGGCCTTCTGTGTCCACACTCCTCTCTAAGAAATCAGGATCGACACTCGGGTGTGAATGACGCTCTGCCCTCCTCTCCCTCACCTACATCCTCGCTCCTTCTTTCACAATACACAAACACCATTCCTCAGCCCGCTGTTTGATGTGATAACTCTATCCACATTTCCTGTCATCCTGGGAGTTTTTTGGGAGGCCTAATCCAGCATGGCTGCATGGCTGAAGCGAGATGGTTGCTCCTCAGGCCGTGTCCCGTGCTGTAAAAGCTGAGAAATAGAAGCTTAGTGTGATTCCAGCTTGGCTGCAGATAAAAGAAAGTCAGACTCTGCAGGGAAAGTAGGGAAAACATGAGACGTGGTTTCGTGCAGCTATAGTTACAAAATAAACAGATATTACAGCTCAGAAGGAATGTTGAGGAAAAGAAAGTGAAATAATCTGTCAGTCGCGTTTACAGTGCTGACATCTAGCAGCTTGGTGTGACTCCAGCTTTATTTTGGATGAAAGGAGAAAGCCTTGTATTTCAGGCTGAGGCATTCGTTTTTCTATTAAATGTATTTGATTTTGAATCAAAACATCACATGAAATCAGAGTAAATATGTTTTAAATGAAAATATTTCTCTGTGTCTGTGACTATTTGAATCAGAAATGTATGAAAAAGTTTTCAAAGTCTCCTTCAAAATTGTAAAAAAAAATACACCTCATTGCAGGCATAAAATAACATGTAAGATGGATTGAAATAAACATATTACAGTAAAAAAAAAATCCAAAACAAATCCTGAGATATAATTTGTTAGATTACTTTTTGAGTCTTTTCATTCACTGAATTTGTGTCTAAATTTGTGTGTGGTGTTGTAAATGCTATGTCATGTAGCATCAGTTAGCACTACAGATAGTACTTGTCCTCATGAGAATAAACATCAAATTTAAGAATAGTTGAATAAACTCTTGATTCAGGTTTTGTTTTGGATGTTAACATTGCCAAGCTGGTCCAAGTATCACACCCAAAATATCAGCCTTTATGATCACGGTCCTCAAATCTGAAGACTGAGTGTTATAGCTGACAAAGAGGGACCTATCTATGCCACTGAATTAAATCAGCATTAATGTGTTACTGATTTACTGTGGTCGTTTATATTATTAATATTTAATTAATTACATAGTATTTTTTGTATTTTAATCAGGCGGGGAGTTCTGGTCCTCTGAAATGATGCCAACGCGGAAGTAACTTAAAACTGCATTCTATCAAAAGGCCACCAGGGGGCGACCGTTTTGGTGTCAAAAGGACTTCCGTCTCTATTCAAGTCAATGGAGAATTCACCAACTTCTCACTTGATTTATAACCTCAGTAAACGTTTTCAAAATGTGTTTATGGTCTCAATCGCTAGTTTAAAGCCTTCTTCAATGCAGTATGATGTTCATTTGTGAAATGTTGGCCTCCCTGATTTTATATGTGACGATAAAGCAGGGTATGCATTAGGGCGTGGCTACGTGGTGATTGACAGGTTGATTGGTTCACAGGTTCAGGAGGGCGCCTCTTGCTCCTCCTGATGGCCATATAAGTAGAATCCGTGTTTTGTTTTTTTACCCGGCATGCACCGGATATTTTCAAGATGGCGCTGCTCAGATCCGAAACTATTGGCTTCCAAGCAGCAGTCCACAAACCAATGGGTGACGTCAGGGATTTTACGTCCATTTGATATACAGTCTATGATTTTAATAGTATACTAATTTCCAGTTGGACCAATTTCTTAAAATGTCTTGCAGAGTTTGACTGGATCAGTTGGAGAAATGCTCCATTTATTTAACAAAAATGTCTCTTCAGACTGATATCAGGATCCTTTTTGGTGCCATTGAAGCAAAACATTGCTAAAAATTATCAACTTGTATGATACAGATTTATTTTTTTCACTCCTGATTTAGATTTTTGATAATATTTATGGGATGAATATCATGCCATGTTTTACAACTGAAAAACAAGGTTTTAAAGGTTGAAACTTTGGTGTTTCAAAGCTTGAAATCTCTGTAATGTTTGGATAAGCTGAAAAAAAATCCAGATCTCTGAAAACATGATTTTGTATTTGAGCTTTCTTTCTTCACAGCTGCAGCCCTGTTTTTTGTGCTTGTCCAACACATTTTCACAGTTTAATTGCATCACTGTTCTCGGAGTTTATTCATTTGTTTTACAGGTTTGAAACTTTTAAATGGTGATCTGGTGCACATATGTTGGAAAAAAGTTAAGAAACGTTGAAATTTGAGTTTTTGAAAGGGCAAATCTTTATTTTGAGACTTTTGTGGATGTATTTGCTCTTGTATTGCATACTTTTATTCAGAGCTGAGTTTATAACAACCACTTTTCAGAGATTTGCCCACACAGTTGCAAGCTTGGCAGTCACAGGATTTCTGGCTTTATTGTCTTGCATGAGTCCAGAGCAGTGACATGAAATGACACTCTGGGTTTTCTTAAATTGCATCCATGCTTCCCTCACTTACGTCTTTGATTTGATGTATTTCCTGTTTAAACAGGATGTTGGGGTGGGACATAATGCAGGGAGGGATCATTATTTTGGACAATGGACAAGAGCAGATGTCCAAAGATTTAATGGTTATCCATCCATCCATCCATCTTCTTTCCGCTTATCCGGGGTCGGGTCGCGGGGGCAGCAGCCTAAGCAGGGAAACCCAGACTTCCCTCTCCCCAGCCACTTCGTCCAGCTCTTCCCGGGGGATCCCGAGGCGTTCCCAGGCCAGCCGAGAGACATAGTCTCTCCAGCGTGTCCTGGGTCTTCCCCGGGGTCTCCTACCGGTGTAGAATGGTTATATCAATTGAAATTTTAATTTACGCCCACTAGTGCAGGATGATGTCACTATTTAAGATATTCTGTTTTACAGGAAGTAAAAGTCATGTGAGGTCATTTCATGGGACTTTAAATGTTGGTACTGCACTAAAAACAAAACCTGAGCTGAAAAAGGAAACATTGGCATTGAAACAAAAGTTTTACTGTTTAAAATTGATTGATATTACTCAAATAAATTTGAGGCTTCAGCTGCGTCTTGATTGACAGCATGTTTCTGTTCACTTGCAGTGTAAGTATGGTAACAGAAAGAGGGGCTGGATGTTGATTTTATTTGACTAATTTTGATGGCTGAAGAGTCGTTTTATCTTCAAATATATCTTCATATAAACGTTCAAACACATTAAATACAGGAGGACTGTGGATTTTGCCCCCCAGCACTTATGAAAGTGCCTTATAAAGGAATATTTAATGGTAAGTATGAAAGGAAGGATTCCTTACTATTCTTGGTTTACTTAATAGGGAGAGACACAATAAACATAAACAGGCTAGATGTCAACTTTATTGATCCACTTGGGGAAATTTAGGGTCCAGCAGCTTAATACATAAAGACATCAAAGAACTAAATACTAAATACTAAATAAGAAGAAAAACTAAATACTAAAATAAGAACAACAAGGTCTGAGGATGAGGCTGTGTGATAATGTGCAGAAATAAAATTTAAAAAAATAAAAAATAAAATAAAATTAAAATTAAAATTAAAATTAAAATTAAAATTAAAATTAAAATTAAAATTAAAATTAAAATTAAAATAAAATATAGTGCGATATGCAATTTAAAGTGAATTTAGTGAATTTAGTCAAGGCTGTGGCTGTGGGGGTCCTTTTATTGCCAGCCAATTTGCTACACCCATCCCAAGAAGGGGAGATTAAAACTAGTAAAGTAAAATCAGGGTAGACTGAATACAATATACACAATAGATAACAAGGTAAAAAATAAAAATTAGCAATAACAGTAAAATACACATAAAACTAGACATGAGTAAAAGCTCACAGTAAGAAAAAACAAGTGTAAGTGTTAATTTGGGCACCTGACTATTGTTTTAAGACAGATCTGACAAATTGTGAACTTATCCTTTAAATTTGAGTAGCCTTTGACACACACACACACACACACACACACACACACACACACACAGACACACACACACACACACACACACACACACACACACTGGTCCTGCCCCTGTGTGGGTGTGACCTAACGGGGAAGGAGATCTGAGTGTTTCTCCACTGCTGTCATTATTCAGCTCCTCTGCTGCTGCTGCTGCTGCGAGATATTTCACCATCCACACTGAGACAGACCTCAAGAAACACACACAACTCAAATCACTCAGGTAGGTAGGAATTCAACTAAACCAGCTGTGCAGTGTGTTATATATCTAGTTTAAGATTGTTGGCTAAAGGCCGACATACCGGCGATCAACGGAAATGCGAAACAAACTGATAACAACTGTGTGTGCTTTAAAAGTCTCAATCCACCAGTGTGACAGATTATTGAGTTATAATGTTGCAGTTTTAGAAAAGTTACGGTAGTTGCAAAGTGTTATGATCCGTTATTACACTCACAGGGGCCGTATAAACCGGATGTCCTATTGCTACAAGAGTGCGTGTAAATATGCAGTTTTAACTCTGACCCAGAAGCTGTGATAACTCCCCTGCTGCAGGTTTCCAGTTACTCTGAACTGGTAAAAAAAACAAAACATCATCCGTTTCTATAAACAAAGAGCAGTACAGACAAAGACCCCACCGTTTGGCCGGAGGGGGAGGTGGAGGTGGAGGGTCATTACAAAGGCGTTAGGAGGTGCGTTCAATGTTATGCCTTCTTCTATTAAACAGTAATATACAGTTTTGACTACTTTAAGTGTCTGAAGTAAAAGTAGCAGAATGGTTTCATTGTTACTGTATATTATAAAACTGGATTCATATTTACTGATGCACTGTGGAGCAGGTTTAGTCTAAGTTTGAATATGGAACCAATTTGAATATTATATAAATTCATTGTTTTCTGTCCAAACATGTCCAGAATATGTAAAGTAATAGCTGTGTAATAAAAGCAGTGAAGTAAAAACTAGTGGGGTAGAAATTTTAAATTTGCCAGAAAGTGGAACTACTCAAATAACATCCAGACATGTTTTAAGATATATATATATACTCTTTTTCTGAGTTTTACCACAACAACAAAAAAACTTAAATTATCTTTTTAAAATCCTTGAAATTACACCTCCTCCTTCTCCCTTATTTAACATTACAGAATCTATGAATATGCAAATATATATATAATATCAGACGAATTCTTGTGGGACACGACATTTGTCCTACATCACTGTAAAGTCCATTCTCAGTGTTTGTGCACCACAGGCTTCAAGTTTATACAGCCCATTTGTTTGAGTATAATACTGAACCAGGATTGGCTCTAAACTCGCTGTGATGTCACAAATCATGCACATTGGCCGGACCCTAAAAATCTGATTTTCAATGAGCTCAGAGAAACTTTCCACTTTCAGCAGATGAATGTGAAAACGGCCGCAGAGTGTCAAACTCTGCACATACATCATTCTGCACAGTGAAGCTCAAACATTCAACTGAAAGAACAAGAAGATAAACATATTTTTGAGTGGAGTGAGACTTTAAATACTTTGAGTACTTTAAATATTCCACCACTGTACTGTTTTATCAAAAGGCAGAATGCCTCTGAGTTATACTGTGTGTATAATCTGTATGTTGTAGCTATATAAATGCATTCATTAAAACATAATAACATTATATCTCCCCTCCCGACTATCTCCATTCCCAACACCAATTATTGCTTTCTCTTTTTTTTATGATTTTCTGTTGGACTGTCACCGTTTTTATCCCACAGCGATGATTGAAGATGGGCAGAAATGATGGGTGAAGAGTTGCAAACGATAGTTTCTCAAAGCCCGAGATGACATCCTCAAACAACTTGTTTTGTCCTGATCAAAAGTCCACAACCCAAAAGATATTCAAACAAAGTAAACCAGAAAATATTCACGTTTGTGAAGCTGGAGTCAGAGAGTCTGGACAATTTTCTTTTAAAAAATGCTTCCAAACGCTTATCAAAATAGTTGTTGATAAATTTAAAAGCTGACAATTAATCAATTAAGTGTTGTATGTTTTTCCCTAGGATGTCTCGGGAGCAGCAGGCAGTGGCTCGTGCCAGGAAGGCCTTCGAAACAGGCAGGTCCAAATGTTTAGAGCACCGCGTCCGCCAGCTGAAGAACCTGCAGCGGATGTTCACTGAGAGACAGAAAGAGATTTCAGATGCCGTCAAGAAAGACCTCAATAAGGTGAGCGAAGGGCTCTTATTAAAAAATTAAAATAATTAATACCTGGTCACCAACAAGCTTGAGAATACAAAAGAGAGTAGAGAATAACAAAAACTGGGAATAAAACTACCAGAGTTTGTGCAAATTAATGTCAGGCTACTTCAATGCTACATGTTGTATCAAGTGTATATTAATGGGTTTAATACATTGTCAGAACCATATCCTGGACTCATTTTCATTGTTGTCACTGGTGTTTAAACAGTTCACTAACCTTTATTAAAACTGAGCCAAACATTCAATATCTGACATTAGAGTATAAGAACTAAAACACTAGAAAACTGAATCATAGCAGAGGAGGTAAAAAAAGGAAATAAAATCTTAAAAGACAACAGATATGAAACATGTTCAAGATCAGATGCAATATGAATGAAGTGGAAGGAAGGTTATGAAACATATTAAGATCTTGACTAAGGAACGGATTAAATGACAGTTATCCTTTAAGACTTTGCTAACAGGCTTTAGAAAGAAAACATACAGTGAAAATGACAAAAAAACAACATCAGTAATGAGCAGTGCCACTGTGGTTGTCTTCATCCCCCAGAGTGAGGTTGGGACCCAGCTGTATGAGACCCTGGGGCTGGAGGGAGAGATCAGCCTGGCCATCAGGAAGCTGAAGGAGTGGGCCGCCCCTCGGCCTGTGGAGAAGAACCTTCTGACCATCTCAGACACTGTCTACATCAAGCCGGAGCCGCTGGGAGTGGTGCTGATAATCGGGGCCTGGAACTACCCCTGGGCCGTCACCATACAGCCACTTATCGGAGCCATCGCTGCTGGTACTGTAGGATGCTGAATGTGTGTGTGTGTGTTGGGGGGGTGGCGGGTGTGTGGGGGATGAAAGAGCAGTGTGTCTGCATGTGTGTGTGTGATGTAATGAGGTCAGCATTCACATTTTTATCTGACTTCATCATCATTTTCCCCTGAGATGAACTTTGTCTGACTGTGCACAATATCTCAGACACTGATGCAAGATTTGTGTCTTTCGTCCACTCCAGCAATTTTAAAATGACACAAAAAGGCACGAGGCACCGAATAATTTATTTGTTTAAAGGATAGGCTCACAATTTTCCAAGTCTGTCTTAAAACAACCAACAGGTGCCCAAATGAAGACTGAAATATGTTTTTCTTCCTGTAATCCTTCCTCCTGAGCAACAATGTTTTAAAAGTTTATCTGAAGATGATATAAAGCTTCACAAGTAGATATGTTTCAATGTTACAGTCTTTTTAGTGACAAAGTCTCTTTTTGTTACTATACTTCCACCACAGTTCAACAGGGAAACACAGTCAGAGGAAACAAAAAGAGAGAATTAGATGCTAAAAAGACAGTAAATGTAGCAGAGATCCACTTGATCAGACTGCTGAAGCCTCATATAAGATTCAGATAAACTTTTAAATGACTGTGTGGACATACTTTGGATTTTGGCCCTCATCACTTACACTGAAAGTACATTTGAAGGAGATCTTTCAATTGTCATTATGAACAGGAGGAATGATTACAGTGTGGAAAACCTCTTTTGGTGTTCATACTGTATGGACACCTGACTGTTGTTTTAAGACAGACTTTAAAATTGAGATCCTATCCTTTAAAAGTAAGGCTTACACAATATTTCAGATCAAGTTTCAAACATCTGATAGATTTTCATTTTGTGGCATGTACAGTCAGTGAAACATCACAAAGCTCATTTTCTGAAGCCTCATTGGTTGACGGCAGCACACTTATTGTTCCTTTCTCTCTTATTCTTCATTAATTATTTAGTCCTGTTCAGTTCCCTACTTTGTCTTGTGATCCTAACCACTCCAGTTCCTTTTTATCCCAGCGTTGCCTAACAGTCTTTATTTTTTCTGTCAGCTTATGATTAGTGAGTCAAAGGTCACACTGTGAACTCTGCTCTGCAGCCATAAGAGAGTCAAGGTTAGAAGATTAAGAGCTGCAATTAACAATTACTTTCAAGGTAATGTCTTCAAAAATATTCCTCAAAAATGATTAAAATAATTATTCAGTTGTTAAAATAGTTGTCGAATAATTTTCTGTTGATTGACCAATTGATTTTTGACTAATCATTGCAGCTCTTACAAGATTAGCAACAGATTCAGAACAAAAACTGTGTCCTACAACATGTGTATCTACTGTAATTGTCACACACATGCCATGATATATTTTTGCAGCATTACATGTGAACATGCATGTCTCAACTCATTATTCCTATCAGTGATAGCTCAAAGGTCCATCTCTGTTTGAAGAAATCAGCTCCAACAAAATGAATAAACAACTCATGCATAATTCATTTGTTTCTAAAGCTGCACTAAAAGGCCACTCTGTGCTCTAAAGTCAACCTCCGATCACTTTGTGATGCAAACGTCAGTGAGGAGTGTTTGCTTGTGACTGTTTAGCATGACACAGCTCGATTTTTAAGTCTTTTGTCTGATTATTTATGTACTTGAATCTTTTGTTTGTTACTTTTCCCCAGTGGTAGTTTTGCATAGTAGTCTTAGTAGAGCTACTGCAGATTGGAGGTTTATTTGTTTAGTAATTGGGAAAAAACCTGTTTTGACTCAATCGTTGATGCCTGTAGGACTAGAGTCATGTTGTGTGATGTTTGCACAGTTTGGACTTTATCCTTTGCTCCAACATTATCAGATCCTACAATAACTATCAGATCTGCCTAGTAGGTCACAAGTCATTCCTACTGATTGATGCAGGATATAAATGATAAAGAACAAAGTTTAGACATGAGGCAGCTGTACATATAAATGTGCATCTCAAGTTAGGGTTTGATTTGTCAGAGGTGAGAGACTCCACACAGTAACAAGCAAGCAAGGAGCAATTTACATGTGTGCATCCTTGTTAAAAGCAGTTAGTGTTGCTGTAAACACACCGTAAAGTGTAGCAGGAGCAGAAGTTTGAGGCTGCCAACAAAGACAACAATCTTAGAGCAGTTTGTGAAGAAAACATCCAACCCAAGCTGATCTCAGGATATCACAGAGTCAGTTTTTTTTTTGAGCACAGTGATGCATTTTTGACACAAATCTGTGAAAAAGGGTTAGTCCCTTACTCAAGGGACATTATTATCTTTTTTCACAGTTTTTAACTGTTTCATGGCCTTCTTCAACAAATGAGACTTGCACAAGCGTCATCACATGACCAAAGTATGATAATATATGATTAGATGGGCGTATATTGGGGGAGATCATAATCCTTATTATTTTATCAACTTGACTTCAAGAATTTGTGATGCCAGTTTGCCTATTTATTTATTTATTTATTTATTTATTTATTTATTTATGGATTTTATCTCGAACAATAACAAAATCCAACGAAAACCATCAAAATAAAATATCAGAACACAATTTCATCATAAAAAAAAGCAAAAGCAACTATTGACTCCGTTGGAAAACAGTACAAGCGTAATGCAGTACATGAGAAGAATTTAATTAAAAAACAAGATACTTTCATGTAATCAACACCATCAAAGGCCTTAATTTTATAGACGTGATTTCAGACACTCAGATTACAACACTCTAGTTTGTCTACTTCTATGTTTAATTATTGTTTACAGACCTTTATTTAAAGATTGCAAATGGTAATTGTAATGCTCCCACTGCTTCAATGTATGTTGACAAAAAAATGAATATTCAGAGTAAAATAAAAAATATATTTGTTACATAATTGTCTAATTATATACTCTGTTGCTTTTGTCATTGATCTGTCCAGGCAATGCAGCTGTGGTGAAGCCCTCTGAGGTCTGTGTTCACACTGCAAAGGTCATGGAGGACCTGCTGCCAGTTTACATCGACAAAGTAAGGATGGGTCGCTTAATATCAGCATCATCAGAGGACTTGTGATACATAAATGACACAGAACAGATGAAACACAATAGATAATAGTAATGACAGGCTTCAGTTCCACAAAGGTTAACATCATTTACTCTTTCCCTCTGGACAGAAACACACATTTTGCTCTATGTTTATAGCATAGACTGTATATAAAATGGACGTAACATCCGTGACGTCACCCATTGGTTTTTGGACTGCTGCTTGGAAGCCAATAGTTTCAGATCTGAGCAGCGCCATCTTGAAAATTTCCAGTGCATGCTGGGTAAAAAAAAACACGGATTCTACTTATATGGGCATCAGGAGGAGCATGAGGCGCCCTCCTGAACCTGTGAACCAATCAACCTGTCAATCACGACGTAGCCACGCCCTATTGCATACCCTGCTTTATCGTCAAATATAAAATCAGGGAGGCCAAAATTTCACAAATGAACATCATACTGCATTGAAGAAGGCTTTAAACTAGCGATTGAGACCATAAACACATTTTGAAAACGTTTACTGAGATTATAAATCAAGTGAGAAGTTGGTGAATTCTCCATTGACTTGTATAGAGACGGAAGTCCTTTTGACACCAAAACGGTCGCCCCCTGGTGGCCTTTGATAGAATGCAGTTTTAGGTTACTTCCGCATTGGCATCATTTCAGAGGACCGGAACTCCCCGCCTGGTTTATAGTCGACAATATTTTATTCATTTATTTACTGCAAATGATTTACAGTTACAGTGATACATGAATGTGTGTTTTAACCTTCCAGGAGCTTTACCCTGTGGTAACTGGAGGTGTGCCAGAGACCCAGGAGCTGCTGCGCCAGCGCTTCGATCACATCTTCTACACAGGCAACAGCATGGTGGGAAAGGTGATCATGGAGGCTGCTGCCAAAAACCTGACACCCGTCACCCTGGAGCTGGGCGGGAAGAGCCCCTGCTACATCGACAAGAACTGTGACATAAACATAGCCTGCAGGTTAAAGCAATGTTAAAATATGGTTTGGTTTCTTTTCACTGCAATATATTTCTTTAATACATAATATCTCATAATTCTTTCTTCGCTCTTTTCCTCTTGAGTATTCTAATTTAAATAAGATGCTTTCCAACTAGCCTCTCTAAACACTGTACCTGCTCCTTCCTGAGACTCATCATCTTCTCTTTCCCATCAATGTGTAGGCGAGTCGTCTGGGGAAAGTACACCAACTGTGGGCAGACCTGTATCGCCCCAGATTACATCCTTTGTGAGCCCAGCATCCAGGAACGAGTTATTGAAGAGGTCAAGAAGTCTATTAAGGTACTGAAGATCTGAAAGCTTAGTGCTAAACAAAATGTCCAGATCTCACAAATTAGTGAAGAACCACTAGATATGAAAATGTGGAAACAGCTACAGTTATGACGTTGTTTGTTGTTGGTTGGCAGGAGTTCTACACAGAAAACCCAAAGACTTGCCCCGACTACGGACGCATCATCAACCAGCGCCACTTCAAGAGGATAATGGCCATGCTGGATGACAGCACCGTCGCTGTAGGCGGAGACAATGATGAGTCAGACTGCTACATCGGTAATACTTCTGACAGCTGTTCACATTATGTTTTACACGCTATGCAGGAGGTGATCTGTGATTGTTTTTAATGCAGGCAGTAATGCAGATTTACTACACTTAACAGGCTCATTATGTACCATACTAAGCAATGAAGAACAAAGGCATCCTATAAATAGTTTTTCTCTGCCGTGTTCAGCCCCCACAGTTTTGCGGGATGTGAAGCCAGAGGCAAAAGTGATGCAGGAGGAGATATTTGGACCTCTGCTCCCCATTTTATCCATCAGTGGCCTGGATGAAGCGATCAAGATTATCAACAAAGGAGAAAAACCTCTGGCCCTCTACGTCTTTACAGCAGATGACAAGGTGCGGACACATGCAACACAGTAGTGAACAGAATAGCATGTGTTCAGTTGTAGATTCAGATTTGCAGAAAGACTTGTGAGTGTGACATAAATCGTTTCTCTTCTTTCTGAAGGTGATAAGCAAGATGAGAGATGAGACCTCCAGTGGAGGCCTGCTGGCCAACGACTGTCTTGTTCACTATTCTGTCAGCTCTCTGCCTTTCGGAGGAGTGGGTGAGTGTGCACACCAGAAACTGTATTATACAAACAGGAGTTTTTACTTATTCTCTTGGTAAACAGACTCTCTGAATAGCAGGGGTGTGACTGAGTAAATGACTGACTTTGCCAAGCACAGCGGTATGTGGTTTAGCAAATGATCATTAGGTGAAATAAAGGTTTCAAAAACACAGATACATAGATCTTTCCCATTCAGGCCACTGACTGTACTTGAAAAGATCTTGATATTGGTTTTATGTTTCACTGATAACCCACTTTCTAAAGCATACTATAACATTTCAAACTTACTTCATACCTCTGAGACAGCCATTAACTCACATTCATTTCAGTTTGTTAAGGAAATCTTGAAAAAACTTGGCACTTGTTTGAGACAGTTAATCCGTCACAGTGATTGTAACATTTAGTTTAGTTTTCTGTCAATGTTCAACCACCATCATGTCGTAATACAACTGTTGCGAAATCTCCTTCTCGTGATTTGTTCAATAAAACTTTGCCCTGAGATTTTAGAGTTAAATTAATCTGAGTAAACTTTATTATACAACAAACCACACACAACACAACATTCAACTCATGAATACTGTACTTTTTGGCAGTGTACATGAAATTTAAGATAGCAGCTGCTTTCTCCAGTTACCATCCAACAATAACTTTGATTGAATAAAGAAAACTTAATCTTGTTGGGAATATACAGCACTAATGGAACATTTTTTGAGTGACATTGTGTTTCCTGCCATCAAACTGGAGGCCGATATTTGCTGACAGAGTTAAAATATCTCCCTTTTTTCGTGTACAGGAAACAGTGGTATGGGCTGCTACCACGGCAAGTTCAGTTTTGACCAGCTGAGCCACCTGCGTGGTTGTCTGATCAAACAGCTGAAAATGGAGGGGGTGAACAGCATGCGGTACCCGCCTCACACACCCAAGAAACTGGGCTGGGCCCGATTCTTCCTCCTGAAGAACCTAGAACTGGGCTGGATGGGGCGGATGGCGCTGTTAGCCGTCCTGGTTGTGGCGGCTGCTTTTGCTCTACAGGTGAGTTATGAAGAGAAAGAGCAACGCTGACTTCACACTGTGAGGAAATTCAATACTGTAGGTCACTTCATTCTCACCAAAGTGATGAACAGACAAAACATGTTTGTAGCTACACAAGGTTTGCATCATGTATCGGGGATAAGTGTAGCTGCACCATAGACTGTATATAAAACACATCCGTGACGTCACCCATTGGTTTGTGGACTGCTGCTTGGAAGCCAATAGTTTCTGATTTCCGGTGCATGCCGGGTAAAAAGAAAAATGGATTCTACTCATATGGGCATCAGGAGGAGCAAGAGGCGCCCTCCTGAACCTGTGAACCAATCAACCTGCCAATCACGACGTAGCCACGCCCTAATGCATACTCTGCTTTATCGTCAAATATAAAATCAGGGAGGCCAAAATGTCACAAATGAACATCATACTGCATTGAAGAAGGCTTTAAACTAGCGATTGAGACCATAAACACATTTTGAAAACGTTTACTGAGGTTAGAAATCAAGTGAGAAGTTGGTGAATTCTCCATTGACTTGTATAGAGACGGAAGTCCTTTTGACACCAAAACGGTCGCCCCCTGGTGGCCTTTTGATAGAATGCAGTTTTAGGTTACTTCCGCATTGGCATCATTTCAGAGGACCCGAACTCCCCGCCTGACTTTAACAGACAAACTTGACTTAAAGAAAATCGCTAGCTTAGCAACATGAATACAACAAGCTTCCCATAATGCAGCACCCATTGTAGTCTATTCAACGAGTATCTTGATGTTGTGAACATGTTTTTGTCTAATCCTTGAATGTAAGATGACCCCCACTTTGTCAAATGAAACCAAGGTTAAATATCAGCATATCATATATCATATTATATTTTATCCAGTACCACAATGTCAGCTCAACCATCAAGCATCAAGATTGAGACGTCTATACATATACATATGTGTATATTTATAATTACATGGATTGGAAAGTTTTGATTGCCTCGAATCAACCACTTATCCATCTTGTTGATGCAAGGAGTTGTTAATAAAAATGAAATTGATAAATACTTCTGACAGCTGATTACTGCAGAAAGTTTGAGAAGGATCTGTCTGCAGTCTCAGACCTACATGACATGCACCCCGACCCCTAAACCTGACCCAAGTGGGTTTGACCTGTAGATGCTACAAGTCTGCAAACACACCTACTTGGAAAGTTTAGACATGGTCTTTTTTTTCTTTATTCTTTTTGCTGCCAGTGAGCATGTTGGACATCTGCACTAATGCTCGTCCTGCTCACAGACATTTTTAAATTTCATTGTTTTGTTTACAAAAATATGTCTATCCTCTAAGGCTAACAAACATTTAGAATGCATTTCTTTCCCTCTCAATACATTTACAAATACACTTTTGAAAGTTAAAATGGTTCATTGCTGCCTTTCTGGCACATTTCGGTCACTCTCAATAAGCATTACTGCCCTCTACAGTTGGCAGAAATGCACTTCAGGTCCCCTCGGTGCTCATGCACAAAACAGGACACAGACAGGACAGGGACTCAAACATCAGATCACCATCACAGTCACAGCATACTGTACATTTAAAATCAATAACTCAGCAGGAAGTATGAATACAGATGAGAAGACAGATTCATGAAAACTAAAAGGCCTCTAACTGAATTATATCCTTTTTTCAGAATTATCTCCTTTGAAGACATCACACTGCTCTCCAGACAACAAACCTCCTTCACCCTGAGGACCTGAGAGAAGAAAAGCAGCAGCATGAAGTTCGTAACATCACATCAATGAGTTTCTGAATGAATAAGATCAAAATCTGCACAAGACACTAATGCTGCAGTACAGTGAATGTTCAGGGTGTTGCCTTAAATCATTCTTTATTTCAGTAACAATATCGTAAGTTTCACAATGTAGTGAGCGCTCTCATTTCCAGAAAGTAACTATTTATTCCATGCACGCCTCTTACATGTGTGTTCAGTATCACTACCTATTGTTTTAACCTGTTAAAACAGGTTTGCATATTTTAAGGACATGTTTTAAACACACTATATAATTGACCAATTATCGTCGTTATTTTGCTATGAATGATTTTAAATGAAGTAACACAATGTGTGTAAAGCTCATCACTGTGAAATAACAATATTTGTAGCAATCAATGCTCACTGAAGATGAAGTTCATAAAATATAACTGTTTTTATTGTTAAATAATTAACTACCATTAATTTAGGGTCCAATCTATTTCAATAATGGATCAACCATTAACTTTACGTCCAGCCTAAAGGGACCTGAGTGCAGGTTTGTTTGTTTTTTCAGTATGTGTTTTTTTTGTGACGGCAAAGATGGAGACAACGTGTTGATTGTAGTGTTTGATCATGAGTCAGAATCAGACACGATCATGTGAAGGACATTTTATTTCATTTTCTTAAAACACCAAATGCCCTTTAACAAATTTAACTATTATTGTAAATTGTTTGTCAATCTTTAAACAACTGTCATAGCTGAATGTGTTTTTTTAAATCATACTATCAAAGATTTTAAGTACTTTTAATTAATAGTTGAATATATCTACATGTATTTCTGTATTGGACTGATATACAAATAAATATATTTATACATGTATCTGTCTATAATATGATTTTTTTGTATTTTTGTTATGTATTAGTACAATATCCTACATGTTATATATTATGTTGGAGGTGGCCGTGGTTTCCTAAACTTCCTACTAATCATGGCGTCTCCTGTAGTCTGGGTTAGAAATAAACTCCCAGTCCCACATATAACAGTCAGACTACTAACATCTTACCAGGCACAAGCCCGAAAAAATGACGTACCCAAAAAATCAGTAACAATTACACAAATGTTCAAATGCAAGAATACAAAACAAAAATACAATTATCTTGCATTTCTGCAGAGAAAGCATGTTGTTCAGCAGCTACATTGAACCATTAATGTTATTATTTACATATGTGCTTCTCTTACAGCGACATATCAAAATGTCCTCCGTATAAAAAAGCCTATCTAGCAGTTTATTATGTCTGCTGGCATTTTCATGTATACTTCATTTTGTCACATTTCCATCTTATATTAAAACTCAAACCCAGGTTTTAATAAGCTTTTATGGGATTGTGACACCCACGTTTAGTCTGACGGAGGAAGCAGAAGGAGCATCGATTTAAATATGACCCACGGGAAACTGGAAATGACCCCACAGTATCTGATTTTGCCAGCAGGTGTCTGTCTTCTCTTTTTCACACACCTGCTGACAAGGTTGAGGCATTTGCTCAGAGTTTTCGCCCCTTTCTTACACACACACACACACACACACACACACACACACCTTTTGTCATAATCCCATGACCGTCTCCTCCCACCTTCAAATGCAGCTCAGAGTCAGTATGTGAAGGCAGCTGAAGGTCATCTATCAGGAGTCGTGTGCTGGTACTCATCATGGATTTTTCTCTCTACCTCCTGATTTTTCTCTCTCTCCTCTCTCAGTGCACAGGTAGGACGCACACACGCACATGCACACCCACGCACACACACACATACACAGAGTTACTATTAAACAATTAAACTGCTGCATACAAGAGCTGTGCTTGGGTTCAGTTTTCTGGGCCTAGTTTACACCTTCCCTCACGTATCCTCTTAATTAGGAGTTTTTAATTTGACTCTCTAACTAGAGAGCTTAATGTTAGGCAGTGCTTTCCAATCTGGGGGTCACAAGATAAATCTGAGGGGTTGCAATTTTGATTTTTACCTAAAAGGGGAGGAAAGCAGAAAAAAAATGTTTTGCAACACAATTGTTTTTCTGACTTTCCTGTAATCTTTCACTTTTTTCTTTTTAATTAGTAAATTGCCTTTAGCATAATTCAAATTAAACAACGAAGAAAATAACTTTCTGGTTGAATGGGATGAAACTTGGAGGCATGCGTGACAGGTGATGAGGTTTTTCAAGCAGACATTGCTTTTTTTTAAGAGGTCACAAGCAAAAAAAAAAAAAAAAAGGTTTGAATCCTCAGATTTAAGATAAGGATTTAAGTTTCATTCATTGGGAAATAAAATTCAAGTTTAAGAAAATAAAACTAGTAGGCTACGACCCGAACATCTTAAGTTTGACTTTTTCGTACTGCTCAGTTTGGCACAGGTGTATGAGCCAGGTGGAGAAAAGCCAGCCTCCACCTGTGCATTGTTCTCAGTTGGTGAGAACTATTATCCCCTTTCAAAGAATGGCATTGTGGGAGGCAGCGGGGTTAATCTGTGTTCCTATATTGGCTAAATGGTTCTCTATAGTGCCTTTCATTCCCACCGCAGAGTCAGACACTGGAACGTCATTCACATCAGCAATACAATACACAACCGCCGCACAACAGTAAATGACTTCACCAGCACCTGTTGGACGGACACGTTTAATGCAGCGGTGTGGAGGCGGTTAAGGAGCTGGATAAAGGTTTTCTGAGCCAACCGTCCACTTCACACTGAATGCAATCAATGTAATCACACTTTATTTGCACTTTATCTAAATTATTTGTTTAGATATAATGATGGAAAGCCATAAAAGATAATGACTTTTACTTACTTTACTGAAGAAGTGAAGTTTCTGCATTTATTTTAATACGCCATGTTAGTCAATAATAGCAATATTAGTTTTCAATAGTATCATTAATTTAACCACAGACACATCATGACAGAACTTAATCAAATGCAAACATAACAATGCCTCTATTATCAAATATAAATTAACATTTAAATGTAAAAGCACACCCCAGCTCCTAATGTTGTGTACTGAGTAGAATATATATTATTATATATTATTTTTATCCAGCGTTCTGACTGTTTTAACCAAGAGTGCATCAGTGTTATATCAGATCGTCCCTCTATCACTGAGACTCTTAATACATCATTAACTTGTCACTGGTGATGATTTTGTCATGCTTTTCTTTTACAAGTGCTTATTAGAGAATTTATATTTAACTAATGAACGCATAAAGGCGACTGAAGGACATGATTAGTAATGTGAGAATTAATCATTATCTTGGCTTGTGTGTGTGTGTGCGTGCGTGTGTGTGTGTGTGTGTGTGTGTGTGTGTGTGTGTGTGTGTGTGTGTGTGTGTGTGAGAGAGAGAGAGAGAGAAAGCGTTTTGCCCTTTTTGACTTCTCAAAGGTCAGCTGCAGAGCACGAAGGCATTAGCAGATCAGCCAGTAAGATTGCTGACTGAGAAAAAACCCCACTGAGGCTAATAGAGCGTGAATGTGAGAATTAATACTCATTTATTAACTGGAGGAGGGCAGCTTGTTCGGCACAAAAGAGAACTGTACCTGCACAGGAATATACTGTGTGTGTGTGTGTGTGTGTGTGTGTGTGTGTGTGTGTGTGTGTGTGTGTGTGTGTGTGTTTCTGGATCTGACCTGAGTGCTCTACTTTCTCTTCAGCTCAGTGGTGTTACCAGAGCCAGTACTCCTGTGATGACACATGCAGAGGTAAGACAAGGTGGAACGACTCACAAGTATTTTAAGAGGAAAAGCTCAAAATTTAAATACCACACACATTATCCATCACAAGCTTGTGATCTCTGATCTTTATCATCTTGGTCATTGTAAAACTGCAAACTGCAGGAGGCTAAAACTGCTAAAAGAGAGTGAATATTGGACACTGCTGCCAAGTGCCCAAAGTGTTTTGCAGGTTTAAAGTGGATGTAATCAACATTTTTATAATAACAATGCATGAAATGAGTAATGTATAACATGAGAGACATTGCTTGAAGTGATTTACAGCTGATAGAGTTTTATGGCGAGTTTCAACCCATTGTTTCTGGACTGCAACAGGCAAGTTTTAAGAGAAAAAGGGTCTAAAAACTCACTGTACACTACCAGCTCAGCACCAAACAGTAAATACACACATTTAGCAGCTAGTTGGTGAACAGAGTGGAGCATTTCACAGCTTAAGAGCCAGATATTTCCATCAAGAGTTGGTAGAGACCCAAAACTGAGCTAAAAAAGAGCGAAGGTTAGACTTAAATTCACCAGACTTCAATTTAATGACAACATTGTCCTGTAACTGCTGGTTATGTATATAACTGACTGTTTGATACACAGATTAAATTAAACAATGTGGAACAAAATGTTGATAACAGTCTAGAAATACAGGCCAAGGTGATGTCTTCAAATTGCAAAGAAAACTGACTAAAATGTTCAATAGATATAGAAGATATTCCATTGATTGTTATATATATAAAATCTGAGAAGCTGGAACCATCAAATATTTGTCTTTTTTTTTTAAAGAAAAAAGATTGAAACAGAAACTCGCTTCCGATTAATTTTCTGCTAATCAATCAATCAATGAATTGACTGATCATTGTGGTTTTGAAATTTTTAGAGCAGACATTTTGACTTGTTAAACCAGGAATAGCACAGCTGTAAATAATAACATTAACAATAGCTCCCTTCCATTATTTTTAAAGTCATATCAGTGAGAGAACCAGAGCACTGACTGGCTCACCTAATAAATGGAAAGATTATCTTTCTCTCTGTGTTCATTACTGTACATACTTTTCTGAAATAAGGTCACATGGTGAACAGTATAAGGGGTGGGACTTCCTCTATTTCAGTCAGAGCTCTTCCTGGACCCTTTGATACATGGTCCAGTTGATCTAGTCTTGTTTTTAATCCTGTCACCTCATAAATGCCCACTTCTCTCAAACCCTCCAGCTCCAATATGTAAGCATACTTTTTGTTAAAAATGATAAGCCTTAAACCGAGATAACCCTGATGACATTGTCAGATCCCAATTTTGGAAAGCTTTTAGACAGGGTGCTTTTTGTAAAAGGAAAAAGAACAGAAAGGAGAAGAGTCGGATCTATTGATACATATAGTGTTACCTGTCTGTGTAGTGCAGGCATCTCATAATTGAGGCAATGGGGAGTAAAACGTTTGATATCTGACCACAAGAGGTGTAAAATGAACTCGGCAACAAGCCTTCATATATTACCTCATCAAGTTATCATGACTAATGAGTCAGCAAACATTTAAGTCCGGAGTAGCTGCCACTGATGCATTAAACACATAGACTGTATATAAGAAATGGACGTAACATCCGTGACGTCACCCATTGATTTGTGGACTGCTGCTCGGAAGCCAATAGTATCGGATCTGGGCAGCGCCATCTTGAAAATTTCAGGTGCATGCCGGGAAAAATAAAAACAGGGATTCTACTTATATGGGCATCAGGAGGAGCAAGAGGCGCCCTCCTGAACCTGTGAACCAATCAACCTGTCAATCACAACGTAGCCACGCCCTAATGCATACCCTGCTTTATCGTCAAATATAAAATCAGGGAGGCCAAAATTTCACAAATGAACATCATACTGCATTGAAGAAGGCTTTAAACTAGCGACTGAGACCATAAACACATTTTGAAAACGTTTACTGAGGTTAGAAATCAAGTGAGGAGTTGGTGAATTCTCCATTGACTTGTATTGAGACGGAAGTCCTTTTGACACCAAAACGGTCGCCCCCTGGTGGCCTTTTGGTAGAATGCAGTTTTAAGTTACTTCCGCGTTGGCATCATTTCAGAGGACCAGAACTCCCCGCCTGATTAAACAACATCCAATCAACAGTTCATTCCACTGAGAGCACAAGTTTCTCACTTCATGTGACACATAAGCTTGAATAAGCATCATTCTTACACTCTCTCCAGTCCTCCTCTCTCATTTACTCACTACACTCATCTAAGCACAGAAAAGTATAGAGAGTATTTTTGTTCATAATAAAAATTAAAAGCAAATGGAAATGCTAATACTGCACAGCCTTTAAATGCTACTAAAACAAGGCACAAAAAATAAAACTTGTGCTGATCTCTCATTGGGAAGTAAACACTCTAAACCAAAACAATCAGATGAGCTGGAAGCAGAAGAGTGGTGTTCATTCTCAGTGGGATCAGCAGTACTAGTAATCTTTTAACATTAGTACTGAATGTTACTTAGAAATATTACTTTGTGAGAAGAACATTCAGACACGATACAGTCAGCAGAGCTTTAAGTGTGATGCTGTTGCTCCCGTTTCTGTTGTTTAGACCCGAGCCGCTGGGCAGCTCAGTTTCCCAGCTGTGGAGGATTACGCCAATCCCCAATTAACATCGTCACCAGCAAAGTGCACGTCAACACCGCCCTGCCACCCTTCGACTTCATTGGTCACACCAACAGAATCAACATTACAGTGGAAAACAAAGGACACTCTGGTAATTACACTGTTCTCTTCTCCTCTGCTTGACTTTTGTGCCAGATGTTGGAACACCTCTGGCTGATTAATATCCTGTGACTCTTCCCCGCAGCTCACTTTGCTCTGCCGCAGTCAGTCCGACTAACCGGAGGAGCTCTGCCGGGTCACTACAGAGCCGCCCAGTTTCACTTTCACTGGGGAGGGAACGGGAGACCAGGATCAGAGCACACCATCGATGGAGAGAGATTCCCAATGGAGGTACGTCACTGAGGACACAGTGGACACATCATTTGTTGCTATGGAAACAATAATGTTGTATTGGAAAACATATTTTTTTGCTTCAGCTTCTCCAAACTTTTACTTTTACAAAACTGCAAACACAAGTGAACTATACAGGAGTATTTATCTAAATATAGTTAAGTGTCAATACAGTTTTTAAAATGTTTTTTAACATTTAACGTATATTTCAAAACAGCTCCAAACATGAGTCAGCAAATCACAGTGGAAAACTGCAACTGTCCATTATTAATTATTTAACATAAAGGGATCAGAGGACAGTAAATGTTTGAACACACTCAGTATACTGTATATAATGTACTTCATTTTACTGTAACTCTATTCTGTCCATCCAGCTGCATATAGTCCACATCAAGGAACCGTACGGCTCTCTGGCCGAGGCAGAACATGATATGGCGGGTATAGCTCTGCTCGCCTTCCTGTTTGAGGTACTGCATGGTGCTAGATTCATCTTCACAACTCTTAGTAAAATATAAACAAATTATAATTTAGAAAAGACAGCTGATGGTTTTTTTTCCTCACAGGAAACGACAGACGATCATCCTCACTTGGACACAGTAATAGCTGCTTTGGGCCAAGTACAGAACAATGGTACGAGTTTGGTTTCTTAAATGTGAAAAATGTAAAAATCCAAAGTCATGAACCTTTTAAAAAACCATTATAAGGCCCTCAGCTTGTGACTTTGAATTTCCTAACTTTGCTTCTTCACTCTCTTTCACCCTTCTTATGTGTTAAGGCAGCGCCACAGTGATTTCAAACTTTCGACTCAGTGACATCATCCCAGCCGCCAAGGACCTCCACAGTTACTACCGCTATGTGGGCTCCATGACGACACCAGGATGTGAACAGGCAGTTGCCTGGACGGTGTTTCACAAGACTATCTCCATCAGCAGTCAACAGGTGTGCAAGCAACTATTTCTGTTCAATAGATTAAAGTTGCAATACCATAGACTGTATATAAAATGGACGTAACATCCGTGACGTCACCCATTGGTTTGTGGACTGCTGCTTGGAAGCGAATAGTTTCGGATCTGAGCAGCGCCATCTTGAAAATTTCCGGTGCATGCCGGGTAAAAACCCCCCACAGATTCTACTTATATGGGCATCAGGAGGAGAAAGAGGCGCCCCCCTGAACCTGTGAACCAATCAACCTTTCAATCACGACGTAGCCACGCCCTAATGCATACCCTGCTTTATCATCAAATATAAAATCAGGGAGGCCAAAATTTCACAAATGAACATCATACTGCATTGAAGAAGGCTTTAAACTAGCGATTGAGACCATAAACACATTTTGAAAACGTTTACTGAGGTTAGAAATCAAGTGAGAAGTTGGTGAATTCTCCATTGACTTGTATAGAGACGGAAGTCCTTTTGACACCAAAACGGTCGCCCCCTGGTGGCCTTTTGATAGAATGCAGTTTTAAGTTACTTCCATGTTGGCCTCATTGCAGAGGATTGGAACTCCCCGCCTGTGCAATACACGACTTTCAGCCACTAGAAGTCGCTCTATAGCACCAACATCTCAGACCAAAATAAATGTGTGTGCCGTTTACTCAGTAAAGTTGAAAAAAAAAGAAAGCTGACAGCTCATGAAAGTCAAATAAAACTGTCACACTGGGCAATGCTGATCAAACTTGTATCAAGATTCTGTTACTGCATTGCCTTTTTCTGCCTCAAATGTTTTCAGAGACATATTTTAGTGCACTGTTAAGCTATTATTTCAGTTTGTGCCATCTTGGAAATGGACGTAGAGGACATGGATGGACTTGGATGCAGTAACGTTCGGCCGGTGCAGCCACCAAAACAGAAGAGAGCAACTCTGATAACAACACACACAGACGTAGTGTGGCTTAATTCTCGGCGATGGCTGCCATTACTCTACTATCTCTTTACATAGAAAATAGTTGTTTGCTGAATGTCATTTATTGCATCTTTAAAAGGCATCCTGTCTGTATTGATTTGAGACATAAATTAAAACTTTTATTATTACAATTTTGGTAATTATAAATAAGACGTATAAGAGCTATAGTAAAAATATGAACTTACGCAACTTCTGATGAAAACAAGTCAAATCTGTACTCCTAACTTCTGACATCTTGTCACGTTCCTCCCTGTATAAACCTCCCTTCAGCTCATAAATAATTTACACTTTCTATTTCTCTCTACTCTAGCTGGATGCAATCGCTCAGAAGTGTCGATTTTGGACGGGGCAGCCGATGACCGACATCTTCAGACCTACTCAGCCTCTGGATGGCAGAATTGTGTACCGGTCCGAGGCAAGCTCAGCTCTGACGAGTGCGATCCAACTGTGGTTTGTTGTTTTTTCAGTTGTGCTTGGGACAACGGGTCTTATACACTGACTCAGCAGTGACCTGATTTACATGACAAAAGCTACTGTATGTATTAAGGCAACTTTTACCTGTGTTACAGTAAAACTACAAAAGTCTCCGTCATGTTTATCGTTATTCATTTAACAAAATGTCCACTGTATTTGCACATAAACTACGGCCCGCTACATTAATCATGACTGCTGTGACAGTGAGAGAAGATATTGTGCAAAGTACTTTTTTGGCTGTTGTTACTTTTCCACAACTTTGTTCAGTGTAGTTTTTCCCCATTGAGACTCCAAAGAGCTTTCAGGTGAGCAGCATTTCTGTGTACATTCTGTGTACTACTGTACATTTATTTAAGAATTGTAATTTTGCCTGACGAATGACCAGAGATGAAGTAGGTATTGTTACTGCTTGTGTGTGCAGGTGTGGATCGCCTCTTCAAATGATCAAATAAGTGACAGTGAGTCTGTAATCTCATTTTTGAGTTAGTAAATTGTCTATTGAGCTCACCTCTGGATAGCTCTCAGTCTTCAGCAGCATATTAGAATCTTTACTTCAGCTGGCTCAGTCTTTTATCCTAACTTTCTTTATTTTTGTTGCCATTAGTGGTCATTCTTTTATATTCTCAAATTATAGCCTCAAGTGAAATCTAGTTAAATGTGTAAAACAATAGCGTAATGAGGGAAATGTAGAATTAGGAGCTTACAGTCAGTTTTGTCTTTCTTGCAATTACAAGCTGAAGGACATTATACATCAAGTGCTATTCTGCTCTTTTTCTGCATTTATATTATGTTATAAAGGATTGTCAATGATATTTTAATAATTTCACATTAGGGATGTTCCATTTGGGCCAATAGTGATTGCTGATTTCATGTCAATAGAATCTAAAACTGATCACTGACTGTCTCTGTTTCTGTTCTTAACCATTTTCACTGAAAGTTTCCTCTTCGCCACCCTAAAAAACATGGCACTTTAGTATAATGTCTAAGAGTTATGAAGAAATTTGCTGTGACTCACCTTGCATTTCAATAAATTGTGTGGAGTTTTTCCAAATTAAATGTAAATAGACAGTGAGTTTATTAAACGACTAGAACACCAGACATATTTTACTGTTACAGCTGTGTCATTGGGCAGACGCGTGATGTTAAACCGCTTTCATGAATTCAATGAACAAACGTGTCTGTCTCTATTTCTGTCAACAAAAATACAAGCCTTTCCATGCATTTCAACAGCAGCATCTTAAAGGTTTACTGTGCAAGATTTTCCTTTAAAAAACTCAGACTTATTTTTTGCTGTGCTATGGACATTTCTGGGCATCAACCTTTGAGCAGTGTGTGTGAAGCCCCGAGCCTTCCTACACCTGGGAAGGCGTAGCATTGGAAATGCACTTTAAGTCTGAGTGGGTCTACACAAGACACAAAACTGTGGTGGAAATCAGGTTGTGAAAACATTGTTTGAGTAACATTTATTCACTTTTGTCAGCTATTTTACACTGGTCAGGTCATTTGTAACGTGTACTATCCATCCATGATCAATTGAAAATATGTTTCATATCCAACTGACATGTTAAATGTACTTAAAAGGAAAGGAATAGTAGAAAGGCAACATGGTTTAAGTTATAAAAGTTAGAGTTTGACCTATTTAACGTGTTTCAGTAAACCTGATTCTAAATGTTAAGGTGAAGTCGTTTTGAGGTCACTGTGCCTGTTTCTTCAGCCAGTTCCTCAGGTGTTCCACCTGTGCAGCAACACTACTCTTGGCTGTGCCTCCAGGGGCGCTGTACTGCTCCACGCTGCTCCTGTAGTCCCATACTGAGGAGATGTCACTTCCAAACAGAGGGCTACAACAACAGAAAAGATACAGGGAAGAAGAGAAAGGGAAAATATAATCATTTGAAGAGCACAATTTCCATGCTTAATCTGTGTGTGTGTGTGTGTGTGTGTGTGTGTGTGTGTGTGTGTGTGTGTGTGTGTGTCACCTGATAGCGCTCAGGTCCTCCGCAGTGAGTTGATTCAGGGCGATATTTTTCGATTCAGCTGCGAACACAGCTTTACCAGACATACCGTGGGCCTCTCTGAACGGCATCTGCAACACAGAATAACTGTAAAACACAGACATGTATAAAACCCTAAAAATATAAATGTTCAGGTTAAAACTGTTCCACATTTAAGATTTGTTTTAATCTTGTTTTTTTCATTTAATCAGATATTTAATCAGATTTAATCTTTGCTGCTCATCCTCTGAAGGGAAGCAGGGTCCACCCTCAACAGGCTGCCAGTCAGTCTAGTATACTAGTATAGTATAGTACAGTATACTTGTATAGTATACAGAAATTCACACCTAAGGGCAGTTTAGAGTAATCAATTAACCTAACCTGCATGTTTTTGGTCAGAGTACACGGAGATAACCCATGCAGACACGGAGAGAACATATAAACTCAACACAGAAAGGCACCAGCCAATTGGTGTGTTCAAACCATAGACTGTATATAAAATGGACGTAAAATCCCTGACGTCACCCATTGGTTTGTGGACTGCTGCTTGGAAGCGAATAGTTTCGGATCTGGGCAGCGCCATCTTGAAAATTTCCGGTGCATGCCGGGTAAAAAAACAAACACGGATTCTACTTATAAGGGCATCAGGAGGAGCAAGAGGCGCCCTCCTGAACCTGTGAACCAATCAACCTGTCAATCATGACGTAGCCACGCCCTAATGCATACCCTGCTTTATCGTCAAATAAAATCAGGGAGGCCAAAATTTCACAAATGAACATCATACTGCATTGAAGAAGGCTTTAAACTAGCGATTGAGACCATAAACACATTTTGAAAATGTTTACTGAGGTTAGAAATCAAGTGAGAAGTTGGTGAATTCTCCATTGACTTGTATAGAGACGGAAGTCCTTTTGACACCAAAACGGTCGCCCCCTGGTGGCCTTTTGATAGAATGCAGTTTTAAGTTACTTCCACGTTGGCATCATTTCAGAGGGCTGGAACTCCCCGCCTGGTTCAAACCCAGAACCCTCTTGCTGCAAGGTGACAGTGCTAACCACTGCACCTCTGTGCCGGCAAACAGTATGAACTAAATTTTTGAACAATGATCCTGCAGGATAAGCATCAGCTTCTGCTGGCAGACAGAAACAGAACGTGGTGTGTGTGGACTGCAGCAACAAATGATGAAAATAATATGCAAAGTGCCATACTGGCTTGCTTTGCATTGACTTAAAAAACAAAGTCTTACAATTAGCACAACATTTGGATGGTAATAGATCTACATAATACACTACTCACCCCCTTTCTCACGAGGTAGTAGGCCAGATCAGTAGCCAACATGTCAGGACTGAGGGCCGCTTCCATCACACTCTGGCTAATCTGAAACACAGGACAAACGTCAAAAAATCTACCACACAATGTTTTAAGCATTAACTCTGCCAAAAGTACTGAATACAGTTCAAGGTTTCTACATTGTGCGTTCTCTCAAAATGAAGCAAAAGACTTTACACACAAAGGATGTCAAGTATATAAAACAGAGGCAAGTAGTTTAAAATTTCTATCTGCAGCCACAGTGTACCCATGATTCCCAGTGTGTTTTTATACATTCATTTTTCAAACAACAGTGAACTTGACCTCTGACCTTGAGCGTAGACATGACTCCAGTTGTCACCTGCAGCACTGCATGAACAGTATCATAGCAGTCAAACATGGCCTCTTTGTCCTCCTGAGGAAGGATGACAAAGAGAGCAGAAAAAAAGGTTAAAGAGGAAATATCCAGAGTGAAACCACACAAAGACATGTTCATACCTGCAGGTCTTTATTGTAGGTGCTGGGAAGGCCCTTCAGCGTCATCATGAAGCCTGCACACTGAAATACAGATTAAAACTTGAGTGGGACAAGACAACCTATGATAAGTCATACAAATGGAAAGAGAAAAGCACTAAAATGTGTCTAAGTATGTTCTGCATTGCTTTTTTAAGGTAATAAGGGGGCACCAAGAGAGGACATTTCATTTTTTTAGGTTGCTGAATTTTTTCTATCTTGACTTTTTCATGCTGTGGCCGCCAGGTTTGATTTGGAAGTGATAAAAGTGAAAATAGTGATAGCTTTACAGCACATGAGGGCGCTGGTTTTCCAGTTTGTGGCAGATGGCACATGGAGTGAAAAGTCTGCAGTAAAAATATTTCTGACAATCCTCTTTTAACAAGTAAAAGAGAAAACTGTATGGGTTAAGGGTTTATGAGAAATGTGGTGTCCACATGTGCTAATCGCAGTGTTCTTGTATGTTTGATGCAATTATTTTACAGTAAGATACAAGAATTTAAGGTTAGAAACACATATCAAAGATTATTACACTTTTATTTTTCCACATTATGTGTTTTTTGCAACATCATCTGACTAAAAAGGGTTGTTGGAGTGAGCTCTTGGGACGCAGCATCCAGGCTGAAACTGGCAGAGAAGCATTCAATGAACAGATAAACAGATGATTTAATAAAATTCACTCTTTAGTTCAAGGTCTTACTCTGCCAAAGACTCGGCCGGCTTTACTCCTGATCAGCTCCAGACTGTCCGCGTTCTTTTTCTGGGGCATCAAACTGCTCCCTGTGCTACACACATACAAGGACAGGTGAGAGGAAAAGAGGAAAATAAAAAATGTGGTGAAATTGGAGGAATGTGTGGGGAAACATTCATACATCATATATGTGATGTGAAGCTAAGACAGCAGCCTTAAGCCAAAGACTCCAGGGAGCTGTTGTTGAACGTTAGAGCTGCGACAATTATTTGATAAATCAGTCAATCAAAAAGAAATTAACTGACAATCACTCTGATAATAAATTCATTGTTTAAGTTATTTTTAAGCCAAAATGACCAAATATTGTAATTCCAGCTTCTCCAATCAGATAATATTTTCTCTTTTCAATATCATTGTCAACTGATTGGCTTTGGGTTTTAGACATTTGGTCGGACTCCACCTCGAGCTTTGAGAAACTGTGATGGACGTTTTACTCTATTTTGTGACATTAACATACTGATCGATTAATGAGATAAATGATGAATGAGTTGATCCTGATATTGCTTGTTTCAGCCCTAAAATATATTTTTTGTTAAACTGACAAAAAGCCAAAATTAGTAGTAAAATATTAGCACCAGTGATTCATGTTAGATCAATAAAAAAAATTAAAAATAGAAACCTTCTCAGCAAAAAAATAGATTATCATATACAATAGGTAAGGCAAGGCAGTTTTTTTATATAGCGCATTTCATACACAGTGGCAACTCAATGTGCTTTATATAAAACAAACATTTAACAGAAAAAATTGGAAAATAAAAAAACCCCATAAAAACATGGAATTTGAGAAATTAAAATAAAACCCAATTATAATAAAACACATACATCCCCCCCCCCCCCCACACACACACACACACACACACACACACACACACACACACACACACACACACACACACACACACACTAATAATAAAAACAAAGTACAGAAACATAGAAAGAGAGAGAAATAAAATACTATAATAGAGCATTAAATATAAAGTTGCAGCATAAAATAATGATTTGCTTTAAAATCATTAAAAGGACATAGAGTGCAAATGAAAGATTAAAATTTAAAGTGCTTTGAAAGAGCTCAATCATAAGCACAGGAGAAGAGAAGTGTTTTTAACCTGGATTTAAAAATGATTTCAGTTCTGCTGGTAGTTTGTTCCAGTTGTGTAAAAGCTGCTTCACCATGTTTAGTCTGAACTCTGGGCTCCACTATCTGACCTGAGTCAGTACATCTCAGAGCCCTACAGGGTTTATATATATATATAATACAGCTTATTGTATTTTATTTCATATAATGAATTGCTTTGTTAAAGTTTGAACATGTTAACTTTTTTGTTGGTGGTTACTATGTTCAGAAACACCAATTCCTTGTTCAAACACACACCTTATGTCAATACATGTATTATTGACTTTCTGTAGTTCACACATGGCATGATCATAATCCAGAGTTGTGCAGAATATGTGCAAACTTAACTTTAGAATCACATAACGAAACGTAAACTGACCTGTAGGCATCAGAGAGGTTGATGAAAGAGAACTCCTTTGTGCTGTACAGCATCAGGTCTTCAGCCATCTTACTGAGATGGGTCAAACACAACGAAGCCCAGAACAAGAACTCCACTAAAGAAACACAAACACAGAGAAAAAGCAACTTATTTTGGTGTATTTTCCAGGCGGGGAGTTCAGGTCCTCTGAAACGAGGCCAACGCGGAAGTAACTTAAAACTGCATTCTATCTAAAGGCCACCAGGGGGCGACCGTTTTGGTGTCAAAAGGACTTCCGTCTCTATACAAGTCAATGGAGAATTCACCAACTTCTCACTTCATTTGTAACCTCAGTAAACGTTTTCAAAATGTGTTTATGGTCTCAATCGCTAGTTTAAAGCCTTCTTCAATGCAGTATGATGTTCATTTGGGACATTTGGCCTCCCTGATTTTATATTTGACGATAAAGCAGGGTATGCATTAGGGCGTGGCTACGTCGTGATTGACAGGTTGATTGGTTCACAGGTTCAGGAGGGCGCCTCTTGCTCCTCCTGATGCCCATATAAGTAGAATCCGTGTTTTTTTTTACCCGGCATGCACCGGAAATTTTCAAGATGGCGCTGCTCAGATCCGATACTATTCGCTTCCAAGCGAAAGTCCACAAACCAATGGGTGACATCACAGATGTTACGTCCATTTTATATACAGTCTATGGTATTTTCATTGTTTGTATTAATGTATGAATGACAGCTGACATGTGTGGTGTACGTACCAACAAAGTCTCTTTGGCCCGTAGCATCCAGGCTGTTCAGGCTGATGTCATCGAATCCCAACTCTATAGATCAAGGTGAAGAGAAATGGTTTCAGTTTTTAAAAACACATATTTTTAACTAAATGATACACAGTTGAAATGTAAGTGTAACATAGGGGCTCTCAAATAGTGTGGACATTACAGTGACAATCTGGTTTTTGTTTTGTTTTGTTTTTTTGTTCTGACCTTTCTGCAGAAGCTCCCTGTCGATGTCAAGTGGTGTCCCAGCGATGGCGCCGCTGAAGATGAAAAAAAAAATGTCTTATGAAAATGTGTGTGTGTGTGTGAAAATCAGTGTCAGACAGTGAGTGTATGTTTGCAGCGTACCTGCCCAGAGGTAAAACGTTAACTCTTCTCTTGATCTCCTGAAGCCGATCCACATCTCTGCTCAAAGCAACAGCATGACTGAGGGACAGGCCAACGGGGGAGAGAGGGAAAGAGAAGCAGGACAATGACATAAATCACGCATCGTCTAATATAAAGTGGGAGAAATGTGCCGCGGGTTTCGCTTCAGAAAGGTCACCTCAGAATCCAGTGGCTCCACCTGATTGGCTGAGCTCTCTGCATGTGGGTGTAACCAGGAAACAGGACGTCAATTTCTCTGAGGTTCAGAAAAAGGTGACACCACGAGCAAACTTTAAGAAAAGACAGTTAAAAGTATGTCTGTATGTTTGCGTGTGTGAGTTTTTCTTACGCTGCTGCACGCTCAACCATCGTAGATATCAGCTGCAGAGTATTGTCCGTCAGAGTTGAAATACCATCACGCAGCCACAGCCTCATGTCAGTCACAACCTGGTCGACCCAAACACATGCACCACAGTCTCACTATACTCTATCAAATATTCCTAGCAATGAAGTATTACACTGTACAGGATGCAACTGTAAATGATAATTATGTCATTACAGTTTTCATCTTGTCAAAACAAACCTGGTCGTTTCTGCTCCTGCCAGTGTGCAGCTTCCCTGCAGGTGCACCAATCAGCTCCTGAAAAAAAAAAAAAAGGCAAATGATTATAACGCAGCCATGACATGCATAGTGTATACTTATAGGCTATAATTAAAAGGAATAGGAGAAAAATATTATCCATAAGTTTCTTCAAATTGTCAATAAAACCCATGAAATGACCAAAACTGACAATGCACTAGTCTGTCTCTGTATCTTCTGATTTACCTACTCTGTCTCTGGCACCTATCAAGATCCTTAATTACTACTGTAAATTAAAAAAAATCTTTAAAATAGATCCAAAATATATTATTTCTTTTTTTAAAACAGTAGATTCTTATAGCAACAGCAGTTTTTTAAAAATCAAATGTCTCTAAAACAGGAGTAAATGTGTAATTGTTGGATACTTCTTCCAGCAGAAGAATAATACACATCTCTTGTGAGTCTTTATGCGGCAGGACGGTGTATGTGGCTTTTTTTTTATCAGAATTCAATGTAGACTTTTCCATGTGAGACCAAATCAAAAAGAAAGATGCAAGATGTGACTTTAGTTAGTGGTCATCTTAAAGAAAAATGTGCAGATTACATACATATTTTTATTGAGGGCTCCAAAATTTTAACAATGGAAAAGCTGCAATAGAAATAACCATTCCACAAACCAGTCCCCCCATGCTGTAATGAAGGAACATATCCTCTGCAAGAGTGTCGCTCATTGATGTGTTTTTAATAGTTTTTAAAAACAACGGAGCTCTGCGGCTCAGAGGATTAAGCTACATGAGGCTTTGTTTACACAGACAGAACTTAGTGGGATCAATTCATTGTTAGCTTTGGTCTACTCGTGGGATTTTTTAACAATAGTGTTGGAGAAAAAAAAGAATATTTCAAGACCATTTCTTTCAAGTATACAACTAAACTAACATTATTTCTAAAGTTAAAAAATCAGCTCTGTGGATAAATGGTTATATGCAGTTAAATCTGGTATGTTTGGGTAAGACATTGGTTAAATTTACAAGCAAGTTGGCAGATCTAATTGTTTTGCATAGCAGGATATAGGTTTCATGTAAATCCACTGGCCACACCCTACAATACACTTTGGGCCTGATTTACTAAGATCCCAAATAAAGAGTACTAAATTGCGAACACGGTGCAATAGATTGCGTGTGCCGTTTGCGTGCGTATTGCGGGTGATCTACTAAGAATAATTGCGTAAATGAAAACAGGTGCAACAGGGTGGAGACAGCAGTATTTAAATGAGGGTTTTGTGTCTTTATGGAGAGTTTGGACGAGCAGAAAGCTGCAAGACCAAAATGAAATGTGATCAGGTTCTAGTGGAAGAGGTTAACAAATATATTGAGTTAAAACAAAAACTAATATTACCAGAAAAACCAACATATGGGAGAGTATTAGTGACAAAGTCGATGCTGTAAAATCAAAAATATTCCACTCCAAAAATATTAACACAGGTGGAAAAACTCCGTCCTGTGCGTATTCTGTCATTGAGCCTCCGTCTCCTCGTCTCCATAGTAACAGCCGGTTAATACCTGCCCTTCAAAAGGTATTATTTATAGACGCAGTTAGCGTCAGAAATAATACCTTCAGGTTTGGTAAATCACAATGCGTGTGCTAAATAACATATTAACATTTTCTCCTCCCTGTATTTTGCACACTGGGGTTGAAACGCCTCATATTACATTCATTATGGTAAACTACTAATATTACATTCATTATGGTAAACTACTAATATTACATTCATTATGACAAACGTACTAAATGGACAGTGCGTACTATCTTGCACAATTGAAAGATGCAAACGTCAGTTCGCTGCGTTAGTAGATCAGCTTGCACATTTTTTGCGGGTGATGTCAAGTTTGCACACGTTTCTACACACGCAAACCTTTAGTAAATCAGGCCCTTTATGCCTTGTTTCCAGACTTTACATTATATATTTATTTCAACAGGTGTCGATCATACAGATTGCTGGAAGCAGATCTGTGTTGTAATAAACCAGAGTAATACTTTACTTATGTCAACAAACCCTCCATAATATCACTCTCCATATTTGATACAAGGCCTCGTAAAAGGAAACGTCCCTTGTCTCAAAACACTGCCTATAGAACAAACCATAAACTGTCAAATGTGGTCATTTACAATTTCAGTGTCTTCTGCAAAGTAATGATGAACATACTCTATAGTGCTATAGAGCTCACCTTTAGCCTGCGCTCATTGGCAGTGTGAATGTCTTCATCTCCGGGTTTGATCACAAACACACCTTTGGACCACTCGTCATGAATCTGGGTGGAGAAAGCACAATATCACTTAATATGAGCGTGATAATCAAACCTTTCAAATTCACCAATTTAACCACTAAAAGATGTGGGCAGGGATTCAGAAGTACAGAAGCAATTATGTTATATTAAAGGGGGGGGGGGGGTTCAGTTTGACTTCTGCTGTTCCTGTCAAATAGTTGTACTAGATATATGGATTTCAGGAGAGCATGAATCACTTCTTTGTGTCCCATTAGCGCCATCATTTGTTTTTCTGTGTTGTGTTGTGTTTACCTCGCGTCACATGCACTGTCAAAGCAAAACAGCAGCAGGGCAGAGAGAGGGCACCCTAAAATCTGACCTGAATGTGTGAGTGAACAAATTACTGGAGCTGTTTGGCAGCTGACATCTGTCACATGATGATGGCATTGTTCACCACACACTCAGCAGAATACACAGAGGAATTCAGCGCCATGGCACATTTTCAGCTGTTCATCTATTAACCTGCAATCTACACCCGGGGCTGGCAGTGACACACACACACATATATACACATATACACACACACACACACACACACACACACACACACACACACACACACACACACACACACACACACACACACACACACACACACACACACACACACACACACACACACACACACCTATAAGGCAGCGGGTGTGTATTTCCCTTTCTTGCATGCAAATGTGTGACCAAAAAGTTAATATTTACACAGTCTAGTCATCTCACGTGCAACCAAGTGTTCACCTGATCCATCCCATGTAATATCTGGCTCATCTCATCTGTGGTGACCAGCTTTGCCTTTTCCAGAGCTTTCACATAAGCTTTACTTCCTCGGATGTCAGCGTCCCACATCCTCTGATCATAAGCGATGGATGCATTGAACTTCTCCATGATAGGATCTGTGTCTCCCACGAAACGACCTCCCCACAGTTTACCTCCCTGAAGAGAAAAGCAGAGACACAATGGCAATGTTAAATATGTGAAAATACACACATTATCGTTAGCTAAAGCATATTTTATATGCATAATACAGTATTAACGTTAGCTAGCACAGGCACAGTGGAGGGTTTGACAGCTTGCTTTGTTAAGTCTGAGTCCAGCTGGGTGTTAAAACAACAACACGTGGATGTTGGTGTTAAGGATAAATCTGTCCCCCCTCAAATAATGTTCCCCCTAATGTCCAAATCATAGACTGTATGGTCCAAATAGTGTTTTCAGTAGCAACACCTCCGTGATTAAGGTAAGGATTTAGGTTATTGTTATAGTTAGTAGCGATAGAAAGTTGGATTAAGGTTGGGGTGAGCACCTAAGAAGACGACTGGTTCGTGATAATAAGGTGCAGTAGGGTTCAGGGGAGACATTTCGACGGGGCAGCAGACTTCGACACAACACCTATTACAGATAAATGTTAATCTTACCTCAGTGTTAGCCATGTTTATCGAGGCGGGTGTCTGCAGCGGCTCTGTCCGGTGAAGTGTTGTAAATGAGGGGACGGTGAATGCCAACGGCGGTACTCGGAGCTACTAGTCTTTAGTCGGTCTCCATACTGTCCGTAAATGGGCTGCTGTCCCTTTAAAAGACGTCACAAGACGATGACACGCACTTCACTCCGTCACTCCGTTCTGTCTGGATCCAAATAAACATGCTTATATATACTGACAATTGAATGTATTTTATTTGGTCTTTTTGATAAGGGCATGCCTACAAAGAAATTGTTTATTGTCAATCTCATTTCTTTATTAGCGAAATTCCTCATATCTGGACACACTGAAACACTGCACAAACTGTAAAGCTTTGAAAACTAGAGCTTTGTGTAATGACTTAGATTTGTGAATTATTGTAATTATTTTCATTTTTTCTATCATTTTCTTTATTTATTTAGGTTTTTTGCATTTAGAATGTATTATTGTTTTTCCTGTTGTTGTTTGCTGTACCGTTACCTCGAGCATTCCTTGTTATTGTTGAAACTTTAATTTGTACAAACCTTTGTATAAATAAAGTTTTGGGAAAAAAAGAAGAAAAAAACATGCTTATATCTGACCACGTTTGTTTTAAACTTTACTCATATGATTTTATCCAGCTGAGAAATATTTTTGTACATTTCGTTGTATTTCCCCTGAGACCAGGGGCGGAGCTAGGGGGTGGCTAATCTATTTAACCCTCCTGTTGTACCCCTGGGTCAATTTTGACACAATTTTAACAAAAAAATGTGGTGTAATTTCCATTTTGGAATAACTTTGGAATAACTATGTTTATCAACAGCTATATTAATGAAAATTTTTGGTTATTTTGGAAACATGCACATTGGAAGAAGAAAGAATAAGATAACTCTAAATTAAATTACCAGCTATATATTACAAATATTTTAAATGTATTGGCTGAATTTCAAATTCATAAAAGCAAATTTGCAGATAACAAGTTGAACTTGTTTTCTCTACAAACAGTGCATTAATTCAATTAGATTTTTCCTCTAATCCAAAGGCTAAGAACTGTAACTCCCTCTAGCTCAGAGTTTGTTTTTTTAACTTTTCTTTAGCAAACCCTAATGTAAATATTTTGATATTCTGTAGCTATATTATTTATCACTTCATGGACGAAGAGATTGTAACTGTTTTTTGTCAATAAATAAGGGGGAAAGATCAGTCGCCTATGGTAGGCTTCGGTTGGTTTGAGGCAAAGCTGAACTCCAGTCATGTAAAAAATGGATCATTAAGCCGTTTCCTCGTGCAGATAGTTTGCCATGGATGTATTATGGGGGTTTTTTTTAGGGTTTTTTTATTTAGATCTTTTGACAGAAAATCACAAACAACAAACATCACAGTACAAAAAGAAAACATCATGGCCAGGCACTTGACATCCTCTACATCTACACAATATGTATGGATTTTGGACAGGGGTTTGTATTATTGTTTTATAATTGAGTTAGGGTGAAACCATGCCCACTTCCATATGCTGAAACCTTCAACAGAAACCTGGATGGCTGCAGTCCCACTGACAAGGGGTCCAGCGGATGAATTTGTTGTTTATCGGACCACTATTGAGACCAGATTAGATAGCGTGCTATTTCCTAACTATGAAATTGCAGTAAGTTCACAGTCCTTTAACTTATTGGCATGACAGCTAGGGGATGTAATTTGGTAGGCTATGTGTCAATGTTACCACTCATGAAGTAGGCCAACAGGTTTCCAGTGTTGTCGGGCATTGTTTTTGGGGGAGCATTCAGAACTTCAGGGAAGGGGTGGAAAAGTAAGGATGGGGAGTCTTGTAAATTGCATTGGTGAGAGAGCACAGGAAGCAGGAGTGAAATATTTGTTGATGGACTCGACAGTGTGGTGGCCACCTTGTTCACCATGGCTTTTTTTATCAGAATTCAATGTAGACTTTTCCATGTGAGACCAAATCAAGAAGAAAGATGCAGGATATGCCTTTAATTAGTGGTCATCTTAAAGAAAAATGTGCAGATTACATACATATTTTTATTGAGGGCTCAACAATTTTAACAATGGAAAAGCTGCAATAGAAATAACCATTCCACAATTACTGATGCATCATGAAAACTGAATATCAAATCACATCAATATCTTCACTACAGAGTTTATGGCAAACTTGGTACTAAGGTGGGCTGAAGAAATTAGACCAGCACTCTCAGATTCTAGCACCAATGGTGGGAAATGTGGGACCAAACCAGATCTAGGCTAATAGTAGAATTATTGACTGTGTTAAATGGAGTATCTAGGTCAGGACACACTCTACTCACCCCACTAACCTCAACATGATCCCTCCACTCTACAAACTCCAATCGCCTCCTTCTCCCCAAGAATAGACTCAGCACCCTGGGTGATCGGGCCTTCTGTTCTGCTGCCCCTCGTCTATGAAAAACCCTCCCTGACCAGCTGAGGGCACCAAAGACTACTGAGAGTTTTCAAAAAGGGCTCACAACCAGGCGGGGAGTTCGGGTCCTCTAAAACGATGCCAACGCGGAAGTAATTTAAAACTGCATTCTATCAAAAGGCCGCCAGGGGGCGACAGTTTTGGTGTCAAAAGGACTTCCGTCTCTATACAAGTCAATGGATAATTCACCAACTTCTCACTTGATTAATAACCTCAGTAAACGTTTTCAAAATGTGTTTATGGTCTCAATCGCTAGTTTAAAGCCTTCTTCAATGCAGTATGATGTTCATTGGTGAAATTTTGGCCTCCCTGATTTTAGATCAGATCCGATACTATTGGCTTCCAAGCAGCAGTCCACGAACCAATGGATGACGTCACGGATGTTACGTCCATTTTATATACAGTCTATGCTTAAAACATTTATTTTTAGCAGAACTTTTTACTTTTAGTTAACCTTGCTTTTTGCTACTTTTATATGCTCTTGTTTTATGATGTTTTATCTTAGTTATTTTTTAAAAATCTGTCTTTTATATTGATGCTTTTTACTTGTACCACTTTGAGATTTGCTTCAAATGTAAAATGCGTTCCAAATAAAATGTATTATTATTAATAATAATATTTAACTAATTCAGTGGAGTTCTACAAATGACCTGTGACGGCAGTAATATGCCTTTGATAGGTCCAGTCTGCTTCAAATATCACCGGAAGAAGACAAAAGGGGAGACCAGTCTAAGACGCGCATTTCAGAACTGGATGAGGAAAGGAGTCTGATTTACTCAAACCGTCTCTGGTAAGTTTTTTCTTATCCAAAATGACTAAAGATGGTACAGATACTAAGTTAGCTGGTGTACACATTGAGACATGTAACAGAATATTATCGAAGAATGAACTCGGTGTCAGAAGCAGTGGCGGCTGGTGACAAAAATGTTTGGGGGGGCGCAGTTTGATGGTTGGTGGTCCTAGGGTTAGTGTCAAATAAGCCGTAGCACCACTTCATACCGCAGCAAAAAAATAAAAATAAGAAAGAAAAACGAATCTAAAAACAACACAACACACTATAATGTCCCCTGGTTTGTCCCAGTATAGTATCTCTGACCCACAGAGAGAGGAATAAAAAATTATAACCAGATATGATAAAATGCACATTTCACTCACATCACTTAAAGATACCAGCAGTTAAAGCAGAGTTACCAATAAGGTAATATGCTTAAAAAGAGACACCACCTATATTTTAGTTATTGTGTCTTCAGTCCTGATTTCACAGTAATCTGTTAGTTGTTGCAATACCTAAACATGACAATAGATGGCGCATTAAGCACTATACACTGCTGTGATTAGGCATAATTTATTTAACTTTAATAATGAAATGTACCCAAATCAACTGTAATAGTCAAAATTACTTCCATCACTTCTTATCCTGCATTTATGCATTTTAGTTTTTTACACTTCATAGTTATGTCTTTTATAAAGTATTTTTTAACACTTTACAATATTAATAACAGCAATGCAGCTACTACCTGATCTTTTATATGTCCTGTTGGAGCTGCTGGATGCAGCCACTGACTGAATCTATGTTCCTCTTCTGGAGCTTGGCATAGCGGAGGTCCACATGTGGCCAGATGTGGTGAAACAGCTGCAGAAAGAGCTCAGCAATGCTAAGTCTGCTAAAAACAACTTAGCTCCATGCTATTGTCTCGATGGCTGCAGCTTTCTGTTTGATTTTTTTCAGAGAGATGTTTTAGGTCTCGTTCCCCTGTCGTTGTCCACAACGCTTCGGTGCTGACACTTTGAAACAGCAAACAGATAAAGCAATAAAAGGAATAACTCACACTGCATCCAGCTAGCCAGCTCCGTTTATCATAACAGCAGCAGGAGAAACTCTCAGCTCCTCCATCACCTGCTGCTGCTTTATCCTCTTTCTCTCTTCTAGTTAAAGTCTTGTGAAATTATTTTTTTGTAGAGAAATTACAAAATAATCTTCTTTAATTTCCGCGGCTCCACTTTAACGTCATCTCCTGAACCTACCGTCAGCAGGAGTTTGGGTGACAGCAGCTGACGGGAGGGCGTGAATGACAGCCGGAACTGTCCAATCACAGTAGATTAAAAAACATGAAACAACAACAATTCGCTGCCAATAAAAGTGGGCGTGTCCGGGGCGCACTGAGCTGCGCCCCGTGGGAAACGTGACGCAGGCCAATGAGAGAGCAGATTCAGGTCACATGCTTGTCAAAAGTTTGAGGGCTTGCATTGACTTCCATTAGTCCGGCGCCCCACGTACAGGAAGTACATATAGAAATTAATAAAATACCATTTGGAATCGATTTATAATGAATGATGACAGGTGCTTAGAGGCTAACAGGACCATCTTGCAAACAAATACTATTTATTTCATAATTATTTAGCATTTTCTAATTCATTTATGTTTAATATGTTTAAGTAGATTTTGGCCAGATATTTGATGGGGGCGGCGCCCCAGCGCCCCGCATTGACCGGCCGCCACTGGTCAGAAGACTTCCGTGATAACTTAAATGGTTGACAGGAACATGTAGCTTTATGGTCATTATAACGTCACTGTATTATTTTTCTCCATCCTCAGCTGTGTGCGCCCGAAGAGAAAAACATTTCACAGATAAAACAGCCTAGTTTTCCAATAGCCTGCTACATTAACTTTTAAGACACCGTGGCCACTGTCAAGAGTCGGAGATGATGGAGAAAAAGCAAAACTAAAAATCCTGTTTCTCTAAAATCACAAGTAACTCATGGATTGGAAATATATGGACTGATGCCAACTTCCGGGATGACTTTGTTAAAAAAACAAACGACGCCGCTTTCCTACCATAGTAAGGTAGACACCGAACTACATCCTGATGTTCACTAAATGAGCCGTCCCCTGAGCTGGACTAATAGCATTTGGACAGGGACGGTCTTAAAAGTCCAACATTTAAACTTTCTGCAGGTGAGGAAACTCAAGCTGTTGTTGTAAAGTACCTTTTGCCATCTAGTGGATCTACTTTTTGTTTTCGAGTTTAACAGTTTGTTCTTAATGCACTAAGATATGGTTAAAACATTTAAAATACATTGTTTAATTTTTACTATATGGCGACCATATGCCTTTATAAAAAGCTTCTTAGACCATTAAAGTCAGCTGTGATGGATTTGTTTTGTTGTTGTGCTAGTTTTCATAATATTAAGAATTGTAATGTTAATATTAACAGAATTTTTTGGGGTTTGGCTCTATAAACACCAAATGTTGTATACAGCTTAGGGGGGACTGATATACACATTTTGAACATAAATGAACAAAATTGGTTAAAAACCATGGCTGCAATCAACTAAAATATCTCCGGAAAGGGTGGTGGTTGTAGAATATTGACCATAACTCATTGACCATTTGTCCAGTCATTATAAATCTTTTCATGTGTGTTCCCTCTGTCATTGGGAACAGGTCTACCAAAGCATTTTGAACTGGACCCCTTAGGGGCACCAGAATAATACAAACATGTATGTGAAAATCTGGTGGACAGAATTTCACCATACTTGGCGTTCTTGCTCTGGGAACATGTATTAACCAACATCTGAAGTGCTGTATTGGGTGGTGCAAGTGGACATGTCCTATCACGTATTTCCAAGTTTCAATTATTGAAATGCTGCAGGCTTTTTGATGATGACACAAGTGTATGAATGTTCTCACCTGTTTACACCTTTTCTTAAACAGAACTGAACAAGCTGAAATGACGTTGCTTACATTTCTGAAGCCTGAAACTCGCTCATTGCTGCTTGCGGCTTTAATTGTGGCTGATTGAGCTGCTTCCCTCTGTTGAGCGCAAAAAAGATTTGAACCCGCTAATTGCTGCTTGCAGCTATATTTGTTTTTAGGGTTTTATTTTTAGTAAAGTGAATCACAGTAAATGCCATATTGATTTGAACAAACTAAATTATATATTTTTGTACTTTAAGCCATTAGAAATCTGTCATGTTTCTGTGTCCTTTCCTGTAGGTAAACTACAACATTACCTCCTGTCAAAGTTGCTGAGATAAATCTCCAAACATCATAATGGGACCCAAGGTTAAGGCCAAAAGTAGTGGACCAATGGACAAATTCGTCAAGGTACTGATTTCTCCTGTTCCAAATTATTTCATATACTTTTACCACATTAGTTATTTGATTTGTGAGACTACTGTCTTATAAACGTTTGGCAGTTTCATCTAGCTCAGTGTCCCTTATCAAGAAAATATATTTAAAAAGTAATCATCAGGATCATGTCAAAACTCTTGCATTTTGTAATACATAGCTATTGACAACATTACTGTTATTGTTAGAGGAAGAAAATGGCAGGAAACCAGAATGGAGAAAGCAGTCCACCTCTTAATTTACAAGTTGACAAGTTACAACCAAAGGTTTGTCATATTTTGTTTAATTTCTGTGTTGGCTAATAATAATAATGAATAAAATACACAGCAACATCTTTACTGAACCTTCATTATTTTGATTAGTGCGACTACTGTTTTATATTAGTTTGGTAATTTTATCTCGCTCTTTATCTCTTATCAAGGAAACTAATAACATGTCAAAACTCTTGAGCATGCTTTTTTGTAATACATAGCTGTTGACAACATTACTGTTATTGTTAGAGGAAGAAAATGGCAGGAAACCAGAATGGAGAAAGCAGTCGGCCACCACGTATACAAGTTGATAAGTTACAAGTAAAGGTTTGTCATATTTTGTTTAATTTCTGTGTTGCCTAGTAATAATTATGGATAAAATACAGAGACTTATTCATTCAACATCTTAATTAACATTTTAGTCCCAACTGCTGCTGTTTTTTATTTACATGGTAAAAATGTATTTACTGGTAGTGTTAGTAGGTGTTTTCATTTCACTTCAGTTATGAGTTTGAGATGATACAACAAGGTTTTAGTGTGATATTTCTTTAACGGAATAAAGTTGTTGTCCTGATCATTTTGTTTTTTCATTGCCAGGAAGTGGAGCCACATGAAACCCATTCTTTTGATTGGTGCTTGGGTGACAAGAAACCTGAAACTATCACCTGTGATAAAGCAAGAACTGTTGAGGATGTGCTGAAGACAAGTGATGAGTTTAGAAAAATTGCAAAAATTAACAAAGACAAAGAGCTTGTTATTATAAGAGATGGGGAAAGCTATCAGTTCACACTTTCCATGTTGCTTAATTAAAGGTGAACGTCTGACTGTCAGATATGTTAAAGCTGTGGACAAGGCGAAACAATCAGCATGTGTTCCCCAAAGAAAGAGGCCACCTGGCAAGCTTATGATCTTTCATGTCCTAACAAAGGGAGGTAAAAAAGTAGTGAAAATCATGAGAAACCCAGCGCTACAAAGAGAAGCTCACATTAATGAAATTACTGTTTATGCATATAACGGGGAAAAAGTGAAGCAGGCTCTTAAGAGAGATGGCCGTCTATTGGATATTATATTCAATAAGACCTGCGCTCTCTCTCGCACAAGCACTAACATGGCAATGTCCAACCTCGTTGATGACCTTGATGGGGAAACTGTCAAGATCATACTACGCAGTAAGTCTAGTCCACCAGAAAGTCAGCCTGGTAGTCTTGATGATATGTACATGGTGCAAAATGAATCTCAGAGATCTGATTTAGATGAAAACCAAGATCCTCCACAGCAGTCAGCCACAACTGAGTCAGTGAATGACAACACACCAAAGGAGAAAACAGAGCTAAATGGTGGCACAACCACATTAAAAATATTACATGAAATACCCGATTCAAAACCAATGCAGCATCTTCTGTCTAAACAGTTAGAAGATGTTGTGAACAGGATGAAAAATCAGCGTGTTCCAAAGCGTTCTCGTATTCAAAATCTCTTCCATGTGGAGTATGGAAAGAATGATGAGACATGCAAGAAAGTGAAAACTATGAAGAAATTGATGCAGCTGAGTGATTCTGTGTGCCAGGTGAGAGTAGATGGGAGTCCACTTGGAACCGGCTTTCTCCTGTTTGGTAGGTTTGTCCTCACAAACAACCATGTCGTTAAAAATGTTAATCCTGTGACTGGAGGGAAACTTCAGCAGAGGGTAACTGTCCATTTCTCCTTTGAAAGTCTAGACCACATGCAGGGTGAGCAAGGGTCACAAGCAAACATGGTAGTGGAAGAAATCGTTGGTGGTGAATACGGTCTTGGTGTGTCAGGTCACATGCATGACTGGGCTTTGTTGAAACTCAGGGCTGATCAGACGTTGCCTGATGGACTGTTACCACACTTTGGATTCCTTCCCCAAGATGGTGGAATTTGCATAATTGGGCATCCTGGTGAAGGTGTGAAAAAGATTGATCCATGCTTCATTATTCCATCTGAAAAGCGCAGCCAGATTGTGGAGAGGCATCAAAATGAAAATCCAGAGGGCGTTTTGAGAGAAGACAGTGAACAGCGGATTCAGCTGATCACTAACAATTTCTTTAGAAATGTGGCAGAATCTGTCAAACATAAAAGCCAGGCTCTGACTTATGAGTCTTGTTTTTACTTTGGCTCATCTGGTTCTCCTGTCTTTGATAATCACTGCAATGTTGTTGCAATGCATACTGGAGGGTACCACTACCACAATGTAAGAGGTCACCCCCAAAGTGTCATAGAGTATGGCCATCCTTTGTCCGTCATAATGGAGCGCATCATCATCCAGATGGTGGAAAAGAGAAAACTTGATGTGTTGAAACACGAAAATGTGATGGTCAGTTTGAAGAAACTGATCGAAAGCAGAAATCTCGTAGAATTTAGAAATGCCGTAAGCAACTCAGTTAATACAGGTGATGAGAAACTCACGACGTTCTTTGAGTTCTTCTCTCAGACAGAGAACCCCGTCCCAATGGACACAGACTAAGCTAACTGCAGACTAAAGACACAGTGAAAGCAGTTTGAAAGCTGAGCAACAAGGGCTTGTACTTTTCGCATATAGCTACTAGGACACATTTTAATTAAACACCAAAGGAGTGCAGGGAGGGATTTTATTAGAAACTTGTTGTATTTTCTGGAATCTATATTTTCCTGTATGGAAATAAATGGTGAAACGTTCATGCACGTACACATAAAGATTTGAAACTTGTTGAGAAGGTAGATAATTGTTTTTTTAAATTTAAAAAATACATGGCATTTTGTGACATAAAATCATGTTTTCATTGTATGTGCTTTTTAATGAACTGTATTTTTTATAATTTTCTTTACTTTCTTAATACTTTACTTTCCTCAATCACCAAAACAGCCTTCTATCAGCTTAAGAACATATCCAGGGTGAAGGGTTTTATGTTTGAAACAGACCAGGAGAAGTTGATTCATGCTTTCATCTCCAGTAGACTCGACTACTGTAACGGTCTTCTGACTGGACTCCCACAAAAAAGCATTAAACAACTGCAGCTCATTCAGAACGCTGCAGCTCGAGTTTTAACCAGAACAAAGAGATCAGAGCACATTACTCCAGTTCTAAAGTCTTTACACTGGCTCCCAGTCAGCTATAGAATAGATTTTAAAGTTATGCTACTGGTCTACAAATCACTGAATGGTTTAGGTCCAGAATACATGAATGACATGTTAGTAGAATATAAACCCAGTAGGGCTCTGAGATCTACTGACTCAGGTCAGATAGTGGAGCCCAGAGTTCAGACTAAACATGGTGAAGCAGCTTTTAACTGTTAGGCTGCACACAATATTTTAAAAACCAGGTTAAAAACACTTCTCTTCTCCTGTGCTTATGATTGAGCTCTTTCAAAGCACTTTAAATTTTAATGTTTCATTTGCACTCTATGTCCTTTTAATGATTTTAAAGCAAATCATTATTTTATACTGCAACCTTATATTTAATGCTCTATTATAGTATTTTATTTCTCTCTTTTTCTTTGTTTCTGTACTTTGTTTTTATTATTAGTGTGTGTGGTCAGTGGGGAGTGGGGGGGGGGGCATGTGTTTACTATAATTGGGTTTTATTTTTATTTCTCAAATTCCATGGTTTTTTGGGGGGGGGTTTTCAATTTTTTCTGTTAAATGTTTGTTTTATGTAAAGCACATTGAGTTGCGACTGTGTATGAAATGCGCTATATAAATAAAACTGCCTTGCCTTGCCTGGCCTAATAAATTTCACACTGAAATACTGAGCATTTATTTTATTGTGTATGTAAAAGATTATTTTACACCCATTCTAAATTGTGTTTGACGGATTTCACTAACAGTCTGATTTTCAGTAGTGAGTCAGATTAAACAACAGGTGGAGACATTTGATTTCTTTGACGCTTTAATCTAGAGAGAGAGAGTACCAGAAGAAATTAGACCAGCACTCTCAGATTCTAGCACCAATGGTGGGAAATGTGGGGCCAACGCGAAAGTAACTTAAAACTGCATTCTATCAAAAGGCCACCAGGGGGCGACCGTTTTGGTGTCAAAAGGACTTCCGTCTCTATACAAGTCAATGGAGAATTCACCAACTTCTCACTTGATTTCTAACCTCAGTAAACGTTTTCAAAATGTGTTTATGGTCTCAATCGCTAGTTTAAAGCCTTCTTCAATGCAGTATGATGTTCATTTGTGAAATGTTGGCCTCCCTGATTTTAGATCAGATCCGATACTATTGGCTTCCAAGCAGCAGTCCACGAACCAATGGGTGACTTCACGGATGTTACGTCCATTTTATATACAGTCTATGCTTAAAACATTTATTTTTAGCAGAACCTTTGACTTTTAGTTAACCTTGCTTTTTGATACTTTTATATGCTCTTGTTTTATGATGTTTTATGTTAGTTCTTTTTAAAAATCTGTCTTTTATATTGATGCTTTTTACTTGTACCACTTTGAGATTTGCTTCAAATGTAAAATGCGTTCCAAATAAAATGTATTATTATTAATAATAATATTTAACTAATTCAGTGGAGTTCTACAAATGACCTGTGACGGCAGTAATATGCCTTTGATAGGTCCAGTCTGCTTCAAATATCACCAGAAGAAGAAAAAAAAAGGGGAGACCAGTCAAAGGCGCCCATTTCAAAACTGGATGAGGAAAGGAGTCTGATTTACTCACACCGTCTCTGGTAAGTTTTTCGGTCTTAAAAAAATACCTCAAACCGTTCTTTCTTATCCGAAATGACTAAAGATGGTACAGATACTTAGCTGGTGTACACGTTGAGACATGTAACAGAATATTATCGAAGAATGAACTCGGTGTCAGAGAAGACGTCCGTGTTAACTTAAATGGCTGACAGGAACATGTAGCTTTATGGTCATAACGTCACTGTATTATTTTTCTCCATCCTCAGCTGTGTGCACCCGAAGAGAAAAACATTTCACAGATAAAACAGCCTAGTTCTCCAATAGCCTGCTACATTAACTTTTAAGACACCGTGGCCACTGACAAAGCAGAACTAAAAAATCCTGTTTCTCTAAAGTCACAAGTAACTCATGGATTGGAAATATATGGACAGATGCCAACTTCCGGGATTACTTTGTTAAAACACAAACAACACCTCTTTCCTACCATAGTAAGGAGTTCCAGAAGTAATACAAACAATGTATGTGAAAATCTGGTGGACAGAATTTCCCCATACTTGGCGTTCTTGCTCTTGGAACATCTGAAGTGCTATATTGAGTGGTGCAAGTGGACATGTCCTATCACCAGTGGCGTGCACAGACATTTTGGGGGGCAGGTGCTCAGTGAAAAATAAGGGCACTTTGTGCAGCATGTGGAACTGCAGGCTGCCTTATTATAGCAGAGATTTATCTCCCTCATCTTCCATGCTAGTAGATGGCCTATTGCTGGACAGCACACAGCTGCTTCCCTGCTGTAGCTGCCTAGAATAGAATAATAATAGTTTTAATAATAGCCTATTTTTTAAGTTTTAATAATAGCCTATTATGGTAAATACAAGATTACTGCAAGTCTTGTAACATAGAAATAATTTATGGTTGGTACAAAATAATACAATTAGCTAATATATCTTAAACAGAACTGAACAAGCTGAAGAGGCGTTGCTTACATTTGTTAAGCCTGAAACTCGCTCATTGCTGCTTGCGGCTTTAATTGTGGCTGATTGAGCTGCTTCCCTCTGTTGAGTGCAAAAAAGGTTTGAACCTGCTAATTGCTGCTTGCAGCTATATTTGTTTTTATGGTTTTATTTTTAGTAAAGTGAATCACAGCAAATGCCATATTGATTTGAAAAGACTAAATTATATATTTTTGTACTTTAAGCCATTAGAAATCGGTCATGTTTCTGTGTCCTTTCCTGTAGGTAAACTACAACATTACCTCCTGTCAAAGTTGCTGAGATAAATCTCCAAACATCATAATGGGACCCAAGGTTAAGGCCAAATGTGGTGGACCAATGGACAAATTCGTCAAGGTACTGATTTCTCCTGTTCCAAGTTATTTCATATACTTTTACCACATTAGTTATTGGATTTGTGAGACTACTGTCTTATAAACGTTTGGCAGTTTCATCTAGCTCAGTGTCCCTTATCAAGAAAATATATTTAAAAAGTAATCATCAGGATCATGTAAAAACTCTTGCATTTTGTAATACATTGCTATTGACAACATTACTGTTTGTTATCTCAAGAAAATGGCAGGAAACCAGAATGGAGAAAACAGTCCACCTCCTAATTTACAAGTTGACAAGTTACAACCAAAGGTTTGTCATATTTTGTTTAATTTCTGTGTTGGCTAATAATAATAATGAATAAAATACACAGCAACATCTTTACTGAACTTTCATTATGTTGATTAGTGAGACTACTGTTTTATATTAGTTTGGTAATTTTATCTCGCGCTTTATCTCTTATCAAGGAAACTAATAACATGTCAAAACTTTTGAGCATGCTTTTTTGTAATACATAGCTGTTGACAACATTACTGTTATTGTTAGAGGAAGAAAATGGCAGGAAACCAGAATGGAGAAAGCAATCGGCCACCACTTGTACAAGTTGATGATAAGTTACAAGTAAAGGTTTGTCATATTTTGTTTAATTTCTGTGTTGCCTAGTAATAATTATGGATAAAATACAAAGAGACTTATTCATTCAACATCTTAATTAACATTTTAGTCCCAACTGCTGCTGCTTTTTATTTTTATTTACATGGTAAAAATGTATTTACTGGTAGTGTTAGTAGGTGTTTTCATTTCACTTCAGTTATGTGTTTGAGATGATACAACAAGGTTTTAGTGTGATATTTCTTTAACGGAATAAAGTTGTTGTCCTGATCATTTTGTTTTTTCATTGCCAGGAAGTGGAGCCACATGAAACCCATTCTTTTGATTGGTGCTTGGGTGACAAGAAACCTGAAACTATCACCTGTGATAAAGCAAGAACTGTTGAGGATGTGCTGAAGACAAGTGATGAGTTTAGAAAAATTGCAAAAATTAACAAAGACAAAGAGCTTGTTATTATAAGAGATGGGAAAGCTATCAGTTCACACTTTCCATGTTGCTTAATTAAAGGTGAACGTCTGACTGTCAGATATGTTAAAGCTGTGGACGAGGCGAAACAATCAGCATGTGTTCCCCAGAGAAAGAGGCCACCCAGCAAGCTTATGATCTTTCATGTCCTAACAAAGGGAGGTAAAAAAGTAGTGAGAATCATGAGAAACCCAGCGCTACAAAGAGAAGCTCACATTAATGAAATTACTGTTTATGCATATAAGGGGGAAAAAGTGAAGCGGGCTCTTAAGAGAGATGGCCGTCTATCAGTTATTGTATTCAATAAGACCTGCGCTCTCTCTCGCACAAGCACTAACATGGCAATGTCCAACCTCGTTGATGACCTTGATGGGGAAACTGTCAAGATCATACTACGCAGTAAGTCTAGTCCACCAGAAAGTCCGCCTGGTAGTCTTGATGATATGTACATGGTGCAAAATGAATCTCAGAGATCTGATTTAGATGAAAACCAAGATCCTCCACAGCAGTCAGCCACAACTGAGTCAGTGAATGACAACACACCACAGGAGAAAACAGAGCCAAATGGTGGCACAACCACATTAAAAATATTACATGAAATACCCAATTCAAAACCAATGCAGGATGTCCTGTCTAAACAGTTAAAAGATGTTGTGAACAGGATAAAAAATCAGCGTGTTCCTAAGCGTTCTCGTATTCAAAATGTCTTCCATGTGGAGTATGGAAAGAATGATGAGACATGCAAGGAAGTGAAAACTATGAAGAAATTGATGCAGCTGAGTGATTCTGTGTGCCAGGTGAGAGTAGATGGGAGTCCACGTGGAACCGGCTTTCTCCTGTTTGGTAGGTTTGTCCTCACGAACGGCCATGTCGTTAAAGACTTTTATGATGTGACTGGAGGGCAACTTCAGCAGAGGGTAACTGTCAATTTCTCCTTTGAAAGTCTGGACCACATGCAGGGTGAGCAAGGGTCACAAGCAAACATGGTAGTGGAAGAAATCGTTGGTGGTGAATACTGTCTTGGTGTGTCAGGTCACATGCATGACTGGGCTTTGTTGAGACTCAGGGCTGATCAGACGTTGCCTGATGGACTGTTACCACACTTTGGATTCCTTCCCCAAGGTGGTGGAATTTGCATAATTGGGCATCCTGGTGAAGGTGTGAAAAAGATTGATGCATGCTTCATTATTCCGTCTGAAAAGCGCAGCCAGATTGTGGAGAGGCATCAAAATGAAAATCCAGAGGGCGTTTGGAATGAATTGAGTGACCTGCAGATTCAGCTGGTCACCAAATATTTCTTTAGAGATGTGGCAGAATCTGTCAAACATAACAGCCAGGCTCTGACTTATGAGTCTTGTTTTTACTTTGGCTCATCTGGTTCTCCTGTCTTTGATAATCACTGCAATGTTGTTGCAATGCATACTGGAGGGTACCACTACCACAATGTAAGAGGTCACCCCCAAAGTGTCATAGAGTATGGCCATCCTTTGTCCGTCATTATTGAGCGCATCATCATCCAGATGGTGGAAAACGGAAAACTTGATGTGTTGAAAGAGTACCTCGCTTGCAGTTATGCACAACACCAAAATGTGAAGATCAGTTTGAAGAAACTGATCGAAAGCAGAAATCTTGTAGCATTTAGAAATGCCGTAAACAACTCAGTTAATGCAGGTGATGAGAAACTCACGACGTTCTTTGAGTTCTTCTCTCAGACAGAGAACCCCGTCCCAATGGACACAGCCAGAGACTAAGCTAACTGCAGACTAAAGACACAGTGAAAGCAGTTTGAAAGCTGAGCAACAAGCGCTTGTCCTTTTCGCATATAGCTACTAGGATACATTTTAATTAAACACCAAAGGAATGCAGGGAGGGATTTTATTAAAAACTTGGTGTACTGAATGTTGTAAATATTAATATTCAGTTTTAGGATAAAGGAAACCATATTTCTTTTCCATACTCATTTTTAGTGATATCTCTAAATACGTATTTGTTTGGTTATCCATAAATAATTATGTTTTTTAATTCGATGCTTGCTCATTGCAAATGCAACTATTATTAATATGGTTGGATTTATTAGCTCAACTGGCCAATATTAATGGCCAATGATTTTATCTTATGACAGATATATCAGTGTTGGGATATACATATGCCGAATATGATTATTAAGAAGAATTGCAGTATAAAAATGCCTTACTCTGATGTGTCTGGTTCATTACATATCTTCTGAGATACTCTGATTTCTTGTATTTATTTCTATATTTTCCTGTATGGAGATAAATGATGAAATGTTCATGCACGTACACATGAAGATATGAAACTTGTTGAGAAGGTATATAATTGTTTTTAAAATTTAAAAAATACATGGCATTTTGTGACATAAAATCATGTTTTCATTGTATGTGCTTTTTAATGAACTGTATTTTTTATAATTTTTTTTACTTTCTTAATAAATTTCACACTGACATACTGAGCATTTATTTTATTGTGTATGTAAATTATTTTACACCCACTCTCTAAATTGTGTTTGACGATTTCACAAACAGTCAGTAGTGAGTCAGATTAAACAACAGGTGGAGACATTTGATTTCTTTGATGCTTTAATCTTTCTTTGGATCAACATTAGCCATTACAAAAATGGTGAAGGATGGTCATTACCCACACTACTCTGCCTCTGATTGGTTTACCTTGATATTCCTATATTAACCATAGGCTGTATATTAACCTTAACCAGTCTTCCTATGGATGTATTCAACGAGGGGAACCAGCACCAGTCACCCAGGGGCTACAACAATGGTTGTCTGATTAACGTACCAAAGAATAAACAGCTGTCTTTTCAATCATAAAAGTCTAGTCTTTGTGAAAACTGAAGAAGACAACAAAGATCTGACATAACTAGCAAATAAATAATAAATAAAAGTAATTTAATGCAGGCGGAACGTTTGAAGCGATCCTCATTTTCCACACGGAGCCTTTTGCGGAGGAGCACAGCTGAACGCTTGGCGAGATGGAAGTGTGAGAAATCTTTTTGAATTGATCATTAGTTCATAATTGTTTATGAGTGTTAACTGGAAACTGTTTGCTGTGTATTATAAAACATTTTTTAATCTCTTGATATGTTGTTGAAGGTTGAACAGTTTATCTATTTATCAGCCTGTTGAAAACGCTCATTTTAAACTCTAAAGTCAGTCGTAAAACCCCAAATTGCAGTCTGCTTTAATGAGATTTTTTATTTAATTTAAAGATTAATTATAAAGACAAATAAATCCGTTAAAACATTGGATGTTGCCATTATTTATTTTTGACAGCTGACAGTGCGACACTTGCTCATGATACATAATACAGGATTCAAAATATACTCAATAAATCTTAGAGGACAAAGCTTTTAAATAAAAGGCAGACAGGTTTAAGACTATTCTCAGTTTTGGCTTGATGAAATAGTGCAGAAACAATAAACGATTCAATATATTTAACAGGAAATTAATCTGCCACATCGTTTGCCATTTAAGAAGAACATCCTGATACCAGTTTCATTTTACTGGTAATTGACATACATATTGAAGATCTTTTGGATTTTGGACTCTTGGTTGAATTCACCATATGATTTTGTGAAATTGTAACAGATGTTTTTCACAAATGTTCTGACTTTTTATATATTATAATAATATGTAAATAATAAATCATTATTAGTAGCAGCACTATGCTACAGTAGAGCATTTTTACAAAGTTTCCAAATGTAAAGAATAGACAGAAATAAAAACATAAGTTTCAGTATTGTGATCTACTACATCCTTAAATAATCACAATCAATTTTACTGTCACCAAAAACACTCTTAGCATACAAAGAAGCAAAATGCTATTCTCAACTGATCAGTCATTTTTCACAGTAAAAACAAAAGATATTTAAAATATAGAATCGTAAAAACAGCAGCCTTTAAAGTAAAGTGTTGATGTGAATGAACTTATTTTCTTCTTTTTTAGGAAAAATGCTAACGCTGCTATGCTCAGCAACTATGAGGTAAGGTAATGCATTTTGTCTCAGTGTTTTACATTAAATCTGTTAGGGCTGTTAAAGGATGAGACGAAAATAATGTTGTATGTGTGTGTTTTTTCTCAGGTATTCAAACTCCTGACGGACCTGAAGGAGCAGAGGAAGGACAGTGGGAAGAACAAACACAGCGCTGGGCAGCAGAATCTCAACACCATCATGTATGAGGTCTGCACACGTCCTCTCTCTCTCTCTTCATTGACTTTAACCTGCTTAGTGTACCTGTTTTGTCACATCTACTCAACATGAAGCCCTTACGGTGTCCTTTGCATTTCCACACAGACTCTGAAGCACCTGTCGAAGACGCCCTGCAGCCGGCAGAGTCCAGAGATCGTCAAAGAATTTCTCACCACCATGATGCCTCACAAACTCACAAAGTCAGTAAGATCGTTATTTACATGAGATGAACCCAAATACTTAATGTATGTTGTGTTCTGTGCACACACACACACACACACACACACACACACACACACACACACACACACACACACACACACTGATGATATTTTTCCCCCAATGTCATCAGGGCTGAGAAACTGCATCTACTGAACCACCGGCCACAGACAGCAGTGGAAATTCAGCTAGTGAGTGTTTTTCAATACTTTTATCAATTACCATTATCAGGAGCGCCGTGGTGGTGGAGGGGTTAGAGCGCATGCCGCATAATCGCATTGCCCTGGTTCGAATCAGGACAGGGACCTATGCTGCAGGTCATTCCCCTCTCACTCTCTCTCTCTCTCTCTCTCTCTCTCTCTCTCTCTCTCACTCTCTCTCTCTCTCTCTCTCTCTCTCTCTGCAGGTCATCTCTCTCTCTCTCTCTCTCTCTCTCTCTCTCTCTCTCTCTCTCTCTCTCTCTCGCTCATATCCCAGCATCTCTGCCAGTATAAAAAAAATTATCAATCTCTTAAATGTCTCAGTGTCAAGCTGATGAAATATATATATATATTTTTTTTTAAATATTGTAAACAAATCCCATGTAAAGACCAAAACTTAACAACAAATTGACCCTTCTAACAAGTATTGTGCATGTAGCCAGTGCCAGTTATAGCTTGTTGGCACATACAGTAGGAGGGTGCCAAACAACATATCTGTTGACCAGACTGTTGCACTGAGTGACATATTCCTTCATTATAATGAATCACTGTAGTTCATTTTAAGTTGATCCCAAGTGTACCGTCCTCATGCCATAAATAACAATTACAGTAACAATCTGTTTGGAAGTCAGAAAGTATTGAGAGACTGACTGGTAATTCTTATTTAGGATTATGTAATTAATGTGTTTAGTCAGAGTTGGGCCTGGGTATCCTTAAAAACATTACGATATCAGTATCAATCCAAGTACCCTTAAAGTGATACCAACACCAATTGAGTACTTCATTCAATACCCATCTTGTGAATGGAAGCATTAAATTGCATAAAATGCCACCACTCCTCCACAGATGGGTTGTAACTGCTGTGGCAGCGGGCCAATTACATGTCACATTAATTCAGAGAGCGCTGGCTGTGAACAAGTCCGTACAAATAGACATATTTTCTAGCTCTGGATGCAATAAGGATCGATTGCAAGTATCGTTTATTACGGGAGACGTTTCGACACTACTTGGTATCAATTAGATAAGAGTATCGAGTACTGATACCCAGCCCTAGTCAAAGTTCATATGTTTTATTCAGCTGTTTTGCTGTACATGGCTTCAGTGATTCCAAAATCTCTGAAAATAGTTCAGTAAATTTGCTTTTTAATGTAATCATTTGGGAATAGAAGAGGCAAAATAATGTCTAAGCTGCTCATGTTTGGGACTGAATTTGATTTCCTGATGCTCTTAAGGAGATGTAACTCCCATTAGAGTACAGCATGTACGACTTGTCCTCCAAAGCCGCGTAAATTTTGTGGACTCATTCAAATGCAAAGCATATTAAGTGATCCCTGACTGGTCAGCGTGGGAAACATAAATGTGCTCTGTCTGTGTATGTTGCATTATTCCTGGGAATTGAACTTCCTGTTTTTCATTTACTCATTCATTCATTTCCGTCATTTGTAACTGCAAACATCTACAGTTACACACTTGCAGCTTAAAAAACTTGCACTAATGTTGTTTGTGTGAAAAACAAACCCCATGCTATAATAAAGTAAGCTCCAGTTGCAGAATACTTAGTGTTACATCATTTACAATAACAGACATTGGTGAATATGACTTTTATCTTTCTGTTTGTCGTCAGATGGTTGAAGAGAGTGAAGAGCGGTTATCAGAAGAGCAGATTGAGGAGCTCATCCACATAGTCGCAGACGTCCTGCCCGGCGACCCGGAGCAAGAAAACGCAGCTCCAGCAGATGCAGAAATGGTTGAAGGTGGTGAACAATCCTGACACAGTGACAGATCACAACTGACCCACAGGAGACCCTGGAGCGAGGGTCAAACCTATTACACAGCTGGACTGGTGGCCTTTTACCTGCGCTATTTTCCATCCCTGTTTGAACTGAACACCATGCAGACAGAAGGGATGCACAATTGCTAAAAGGACTTTATTAACTCTGAAATAAATGGAAGATGAGCAGATTGTTTCAGATTTGCATGTACACATACAACTGGATTCAAACCTCACATACACATACTTTGTCCAGGTTTATCTACCATGAGCCACAGTTGGCCCTGTTTTGCTTCTGAGTCTTCTAATTTGTATTTCACATGTGATAATGTTAACGTAGAGACTTGTGTTTACTTTGTATATTTTTGGTTTCTTACTTAATTTCAGTCGTCAGTTTCTACTGTCTGCATAGAAATAAGGGTGTCTGCTGCTGTATGATTTCCCAAGCTGTAATATAAGGCAGTCATGCAATTAAATGTGCATTGGTATAGCACTAGCATAAGGTCATACAGTATTATTAGAGTGGCTGTGTAATGACACAAGGGACAAAGGAGGTGATCGTTGTCTCTTATTCATGAGAGATGTTATCTAAAATAAAAGCTGCAGCCCTTTTTTGAATGTTGATGTGCTAAATGAGATGTAAAATAGGGAACATGGAGTTAACGTGGTGCAACACAACACACTGCGAAGAGCTGGTGCTAATTTTGGAGTGTCTTAAACTTATTTCACAGTCACATGATGGTGGTGTCACCTTCAGCTGCAGGAAACCACTTGAGTGTATCCTCATTCTTCAACTACTAGTAAGTGTGGCAATGCAACACAAAAACAGGAAAGCACCTGCAGGATGCCTTAAAAAACACTATGGCAATACATTAATATGCCAACTATACTGTAGTAGCCCCATAACCAGGGTGAATTGCCATTTTGTTTCTCTTCATTAGTTACTTTGCTATTTATTTTTAATCACTTAAAAAAAAAGTGTGTGGGCAGTGTTGTCGCAATCAAAAGAGGTCTGCAACAAGGCGAGAACCACAAACCATGTAGCAGCAAGAGGAGTGGCACACCAAGGAGGGGCGGGGGAATGCTTCTTTTTTTTTTTCTTGTACCATTGATATTTATGTATTGATGTAAAAACAAGATGCAATCACTAATGATAGTTAATAATTGGCTAAACACCTTTGAATATTTTTGTAAACCTTGAAACAGGTTTCAAGGTTGTAAGCTCAGCCGGCATCATTTTTTAATAGAAGAACAAACTTCTGTAAACACTCAGAGATTAAACTGGATATAAATTGTAAAAACACAGTTTCCAGATCAGCTCAAGTCTTCTGCGTTGGGATGTCACGAAGAAGCAGAGGAAGGATGTGCTGGTTAGACGCGTGTTTCTCAGTTTTGGGCTTCCTGTTAGTGTATAACTTTAGTTTCCTGTTCTTATTTAGTACCTTACTAAGGCGAGATACTGAGGCGTGGGTGAAAGTCCTAGACATTGATTTTGTACAGGAGACACGGCTGACGGAAACATTTGAGAAGTATTTTTAGTCAGTGGTCAGGTATAAACACCAAACATCTGCAGCCTACAGCTTCAAAAATGTGAATAATCGATTAGTGCTTCTCTTAATTTCATGCTTATCTTTTTTGATAATATTTGTTTAGTTACCAGTCAGACTTAGTAAGCAGTTTTACGATGCTTCTTTGGCCCTGCAGAGATGAGACAGAGGTGAAGCACCCCTGTCTGCTGCTCAGACTGACACCGAAGCACAGAGCTAACGACAGTATGTGTATGTAATTGTTTTTGATCATTTCTACAATTAATTATTAATTGAAAAACAATCCATCTCTATTGAAAATCTTAAATTGCAGACCCTCAGTCTGCTGTTTTCCAAGAAGCATTACTAAATGGGCAAAGCAGTCAACTGCCCCAGGGCCCACAAACACCAGGGGCCCTTGAAACTTTATTAATTGTTTTAATGTATTTAATCAAAATCTGTTTGACAATATGTACCACTAAAGCACATATTAACTTAGGGCCAAATTAAGGTTTATTATCAGATTTTCAGACCCAAGAGTTTTAACAACTTTTTTAGATTTGTGCCTACAGGTTGCATATGTTGTCCTATATCACCACAAAGCAAATACAGGAACACTGTACACAATGCACAGAGTGTGATGAACAGGGTTAATGGAAGTCACTTTGAAAGTTTTTTCCAGACTGTGTTATTCATGCAGAAATATTGACATGCTGTCACAGTGTTGACTTGGTAGAGTCAACATAAGTGCAATGGCAACAGACCGTTTTTACAGCAGACATGTTGACTTATCATATTAGTAAAAGCAAAGGTGTAACTAATAACATTAGGCACGGCTGTGTTATTTTAAAGTGATAGTGAGCAACCATGCACAATACTGGGATCGAAAGTTGTGATTGAAACTGAAACAACATTTTATTGTCATATTGAACTTGTCAAAATGTACTCTTTGCAGGTACCTTTTGGAAGTAACATATAGCACACATGGGGTTTGCAACAATAGCTGGTTCCTAGTTTCTATTCAGTTCAAAATATGCATATTTTTGTAGAGGAAATACACTTATTGGCTTTTTTGTTTGTGCCGAGAGTAGGGCTGGGAAATGATCAGATTTTATTGATACCGATGCCATTATCGATTCTACGTATCAGTCTGATTCTTTATCGATTCCCTTATCAATTCCTGATCATTTGTGGCCTACACAGGTTTTCAGTGACAATGCAAAGCCTATATATGTCTAAAAGCACCTACAGCTACAGCTTTTTAATTTAGTTGTTCAGGTGTCTGTACAATGACAATAAAAGTCTATCTATCTATCTATCTATCTATCTATCTATCTATCTATCTATCTATCTATCTATCTATCTATCTATCTATCTATCTATCTATCTATCTATCTATCTATCTATCTAATTTTGTTCACATTTGGTCTTCCACATAACTCCATCTTCCATAAAGATCAACATGAACCTAAAAAGGTTATCAAAATCTGTTGTACTAATAGAACTAATAAAAACGGCGGTAAATGAGTTTAGGCAGTTTTAACCTCATCTAAATCCCATTCTGGGATTTCATTTCCCCTGAGGGCTTTTAGTGTGCAACATAAGAATCGATAAACTCAAGTAATTTTAGCCTCTAGTGAGAAAAAAAGGTCACTGCGGTGGAATTGCCCTTTAACGTGTCTTTAACCAATAGGAATCGTCCAAGCAGATGAGTTCTAGAATTCAGAACGACCATCGACCAATCAGCGCGTAGCTTTCTCTCCCTGGCTGCGCTGGTGTTCACCGTGTGTTTTTTTCTCTTTCTCTCTCGATACGGTTCAAAGTTACGTTTTGAAACAGCAGCAAGACGTCGATCAGTAGGCAATGTTTTGTTTAAAGCTCTAAATGGCTCAGACATCAACGCTGTGACCTCTGCCGATAGATTCCCCCACATGAGAGGGGGACCCCGCTGTGTCTGTGTGTGTTGAGGAGCTGCTGGATCCAGTCTTTTTGGATCCAGGTTCGTGTTTTTTTCCGCTGGGTTTCGGCAGTTTCACGGACGCTGGTGAGTGAACTCCATTTTTAACTGGTTCGATATGTTCACGAAGCGTGTTTGGCGACCTGCAACCCAGCCAAATTAGTCCATTTATACCAGGCAGAGGTGATTACAAAACACTGACAGGCTGTTTGGTGGAGCTGTAGGTGTCCGCTGGTGTGTGCTGGTTGATAGCAGGTCATTCACCTGGTGGCTGCCTGTAAGCCTCGGGTGCATTTTTGCAGATATACCATCCAGCAGGCCAGATGTTCGTAGCTGCTGGGCCTGCGCTTTGCAACCGTGGAATAATCCCATTTCTGCACATACCACTGAGTGCGATGATAGCTTTGACCTGCTTATGATATTTTCACCAGTGTGCATATGTTTCACCACATTTGTGCAAAAAAAAAAAAAAAAAAATGCAGCAGCTGCACAAGTATCTTAAATGCACTTAACATTGAGGGAGGAAATGTCATGCAGCATTGAATGCACAGAAGGAGAATAGCTCATACAAAAATGCATGTGTGCAACATTAAAATTCTGCCAAAGATTCAACAAGGAGAATTCACGGAAAGAGCTGCAACAATGGTCAGGTTCCTCATTGACATATATATGCACCAACCCGAGTTTGGGGGAACATTTTGGACCTGTAAGGAAGTCTAATTGTGTCCTGTGAAGATTCAGGAGCTGTTAGTGGCTCTGGGTTTCCTGAGATGTCAGACTGCTGCTTTCTTGCCAGTCCCCTCAACTATGGTACAGAGACTGTGACTATGATCATATGCCACTGTTGTTTTTTGGCTTGTCCCTTTTCAAGGTCAGTTCCCAGATATATCAGAGCGGGTAGGATTTATTTGATTTAAGATATCTGTCTCCACTCTGATACATTGTAGGCAAATTGGATTTTAAAGCAGCATTGGTTTAAAAAAAAAGAAATAGCCACAAAGAAACATTTAAATTCACCCTCATTGTATTACAGTTTGAATAAATTATAAATCTCTAATCTTCAAATATCTTATAACCGCCGAGGTTAGTGATTTTTTCCCCCCACTGTAATCTCTGTGATCCAGCCTTTTAAATCTGTTGAGAAAAAAAAGCAAGCCTCATCTTAAACCACTGGCCTAATTCTCTGCAAACTCCAAGTGGCTTAATCTCTGCATAGAAATGCATTACAGTTATATGTAAAGCTTGTGGATACCACACTCGACTTAGCATGGCTTAAGGCAGCACCTACGTATTCCAGCATGGCCGCAATGCCCTCATTTCTAGCAGGGGTTTTTTCTGTTTCTTTTTTTTCTTTCTTTTTTCTTTGATCGACAGACCAAATTTTACTGGCAGGCTATTCCAACCGAGTGAAAGGAGTGCTCCCCACGTGGCATCCAGATGTCAGGCTTCCTCCACATTCAGTCTGAACAAGAAAGAAACCAAAGCACCTCTGAGAAAGGCAGAGATTTTCCATATTTGCTTATCACTGCTGTTAGAAGTAAAGCTGCTGTTGTTTCAGAGCTGTAATGTGGCTTAGAGAGTAATTCAAACACTAGAGTGAAGCAAGTATTCAGACACATTAGTTATTTAAATCAGACATATGCACATTTTACAGGTCTATAATTATATGCTGGGGCTCTACTGGAATATTGTATGAATTACAGTTCAATAAACTCCTTATTTATCTTATACTGGCCTTTCATGCAGCTACTCAGTTCAGCCTCTGTCTGTAACAGGCCGTTTTAGCTCCTGTCTCTTTAAGGCCCCCCGCTCTGTTCTGATTGGCTGACTTCTGGCTGATAGAGCAGCTACTTCAACAAACTATGTCGTAGGATTTCACTTGTTTTTCATTTTCTTTTACCTGAAATGTCAAATACATTCATCCCTACACGATCGATCATTTGTCAAGCTCAAGTCTTGCAACTTTGATTAGTTTAACAAGGATATCCAACGTTACAACCGTATATACATTTTTTTTTTAAGAGAAAAAGCATCATTTTCTCCCTTTTAAATCAATATTCAGTTCAATTCTGCTGGCTAAGTATTGTTGTGGTTTGGTATTAAGAGGAAATAGAGCCTGGTGTAAACTCTTGAAACTGCTCATGTGCAAATTGCAGAAGAGAAATGGAGAAGTTGCGGAAAGGCTCGCTTGGCCAATAGCAATCTGATCGTAAGGAAACTGCTTTGCGTTTCAGTGAGCAGGAACTGTCAGTGAGAATAAAAACAGAAGGAGGCTGTAATTAGTAGCTTCAGATACATTGCGTGAGTGAATGTGTGTGTGTGTGTGTGTGTGTCTGCGTCACAGGCTGCATTGAACTTTTGATATGGCTTTAACAGTCAGTGGTTCCCCAGAGCAAAGATGCAAAATAGCTGCTTTGAGAATAAAAACTGGATGCATTTCAGCTCTTCTGAACAGTGTGTGCAAGTGTTCTTGGCAAAAAGTCTCTGCAGCCACCGTCACACTCACTGCCTGCTGATAATAGCTCGCTCATTCAGGGCAGTTTCAAGGATGTTTGAAGATACTGATTATATTTAAAATAAGATGACCTGTGTTTTACAATCCTGGAAAAAAAAAGAGGCATTCTGTGTTTGGTTGTCAGCTGTATGAACTGATGCCGAGATGTTTCTTCTCATGTTTTAGGGAGGAACGATGGGTGAGAGATGTGGCTGGCTGTGGAGAGCAGCAGGTCTGGATCCTGCTCTCCGACTCCAGAGCTGAGGAACTGCAGAGGAGTAAGGAGTTTCCCCAGCCCACACCTGTATATCACACCCAGACTCTGCCCTCCTGGCCTCCATCTGGCTGCATAATTTTCTTTGACTTTCACTGAGATTTTAAAGAAGTAGATTCAGTCAAATCTGATTCCAGCCTCCAGCCTCGCCTCAAACCCCCTAAAGGTGGTTTTATGTCCTCCTGACTCTCAAAACACACCCCGGCAAACCATGAGGAACACCAGATCGAGCCTGCTGCTGGGCTGCGTGCTCCTCTGCTCCGCCTCCCTGCTCTACCTGGGCATGAGCGGGACAGAGTGCCCCCCGAAAAGCCATCGGTACCGGTGGATGGAGCTTAACTTAGGCTCGGCCAATCAGAGCATGTCTCTGACCGAACACTTTCCCGAAGACACGCCCCTCATCTTCATCGGAGGTTTCCCCAGGAGCGGCACCACACTGATGCGCGTCATGCTGGATGCCCACAATGACGTGCGGTGCGGAGAAGAGACCCGAGTGATTCCCCGACTCTTGACCATGCGGGCCACCTGGAGCCGCTCGGTTAAGGAGAGGATACGACTGGACGAGGCCGGCGTCACTGACCAGGTGCTGGACGCAGCCGTGCGAGCGTTCCTGTTAGAGGTGAGCTGATTGGTTGAATTAGGCCTGAACCATGAGTGTCACATTCAGGGCTTGAAGATTTAGGACAATGTCTTCTCATACATGTATGCCGAATTTCTCCTTTTTATGTAAAGTTTTACTCATAGCCCAATTTATTCTTCAAAGTTTGTAATAATTTTACCACATTTTAAAGGGCTATTTAACACAAAATCACAAGGTTGGTAAAAACAACCTTAAAATGATTACTAACAGGATCATTTTTGCAAATTCTGCAGTATCCTGGGTAGCATTGTAAAGATTATGCAATTAGTTGATTGACAGAAAATTAATGAGTATAAGTAAGCCAAGTTAATTCTCTTGTTCCAGCCTCTTAAATGTGAATATTTTCTGGGGTTTTATGTTGTCTGATAGTAAAAACAAATAAGACATTTTAAGTTGAATCTTGGCTTTGTGAAATAATTTTTCCCATTTTCTTTGACATTTCATAGACCAAACAACTAGTTTAGTTTATTTCTGTCAAATATATATATGTATAAATAAAGTAAATAATCATATGTCCTCGTTTTCTTCATCTCTTAGAAATACTGACAAACCACAAGGGAAAAAAATAAATACATAAAGCAGTTTCTGACCTAAAAGGTGTCAACAAAAACAAAAAAAACAACAACAGATTAATCAACAATGCAATGGATAATAAATAGTCCACATTGGGTAAAATAAGTGTTTTTCTTTAATGTAAATGCTCCTCTGTTGATATTTATGTCTGCTTCAATAACAAAAAGCCTTTTATTAATGAATAGTTTTCACATCGATACATAAAAGCTTTAACTCCATGTGTTTCAGGTGATAGTCGGCCATGGGGAGCCCGCTCCTCGCCTTTGCAACAAGGACCCGTTCGCCTTGAAGTCTCTGTCGTATCTGTCACACATATTCCCCAAAGCCAAATTTGTGCTCATGCTACGAGACGGACGAGCGACCGTCCACTCCATGATATCACGCAAGGTATGCTGGTCCTCTTTCCTTATCAGGGCGGCACACTTCCTCACAGGCTCATGTTTCCTAACGGCCATTTGCCAAGTTTGTACTGGTGCCACATTGTGACCAAATAAACTTTCCACTCTGTATTCAGTCCCCGTCGTCTTATCTCTTCATCTCATTTCTCCCTTCCTTCCTTCCTTCACAGGTGACCATCTCTGGCTTCGACCTGAACAGCTACAGGGACTGTCTGACCAAGTGGAGCAGCGCGGTGGAGACCATGTATAGCCAGTGCAAGGCGGCCGGGGAAACCCGATGTCTGCCCGTTCCCTATGAGCAGCTCGTCCTTCACCCAGAGGAGGAAATGAGGAAGTTGCTTCACTTCCTGGAGCTGCAGTGGGACCCGTCAGTGCTGCACCATGAAGAGCTGATTGGGAAAGCTGGCGGTGTGTCTCTGTCCAAGTGAGTGTGTTAAATGTGCTGATTTATTCATTTTAGCCATGCAGATAGTTTCATTTTTACAAGCTGATTAAGCGGATTATCAAAATAGTTCATTTCTGTTGATCGCTTAATTGGTTCATTCTTGCAACTCTAGTTTTAATATTATTATTATCATTATGGAAATATTAATGGTCTGAGATGGTCTTGAGTACAGTTACACATTATTTTCTCCTTCATTACAGTTTTAGATGCCTTAAAATAAATGTAACACACTCATCTCTAATTGGCCTTTGATGGGTCATTAAAAAAGATTCAGTCATTTCTAATCAAGCAGATATTCTCCTGTCAGCCCCTCCCCGCTGTCATAAGTGTTCGAGCATGTTCATTAGGAGGCTCGGCCCAAATAAATTCAGCATGTAAGTGTTTCGAGAGTCTCACAGATGTTTGTCTGTCTGTATTTTACTCACCACTCTGATTCCTCCCATGAACGCCCCACCTGCTGGCTTTGGTTTATTTTAGGATAAAGGTGTCATTTTTCCGGCCGCTAAAAGGCGGCTTTGATTCTCACGTACTCACACGTCTCTCTCCATCTGTCAGTCAACTAAAACGGTCCATGAACTGTTGCTCAGAATAAGCAGACTTTGCTCTCACCTGCGCTGCTGTTACGGACTGTAAAACCTCTCTTACATAAAGTGTAAAAAGACTGTTGAGTTTATCTAGTGACCAATGACTCATCTAGTTTTGACGACTCTCACTTTTTTGAGTGTAAGGAAGTAGATAAAACGGTTGAGTGACCGATGATTTTTCTCATTTTTATTTAATCGTACTTTCTTGGTAATGGATGAGTCGGTTCTTTTCTGTAAACTGTCAGCAAATAGTGTGTCAAAGAGTCAAAGAGGAAGTCTTAATACATCCTGATTTGTCCGACCAACAGTCCAAAACCCAAAGATATTTATTTTAATATCATTTTATGACAAAGACAAGGGTTTAATCACATTTGAGAAGCTGGAACAAGTACACTTCTGGCATTTTTGATGATTATTCAATTATCAAAATAATTAGCCAACACATTTTCTGTGGATTGATTAAGGCAGAGGCTATTTGCACCCCAGTACAATTAGAAGTGGATGCTATTTGTACCCTGGTGTATATAGCAAAGTGTCAATGTATGCTATTTGCACCCCAGTACAATTAGGAGTGCATGCTGCGGTACTGAGTGTCGGAGGGGAGCGTCTGGAGATACGGAAGACTCCCGTATCCCACCGGGACAGCGGGATAAATATACTTTGCTGTTCTCTTCTGTATATCATATAATCATTTCTGTCCGGTGAGATATATCACTTCCCGGTGTGAGAAATGTCAGGTGTGGCATGTGAGCGTGAGAGCAGCTTGAAATGCATGTGTCTCACGGCCAATGCCTAAGACTTCAGAGGTCTGAAATGTATTTGGTATCCACGGCAACCATAGACTTATCTGTCAAGATTTGATTTCCATCATATAACAAACTGAAGGTTTTAAATTCAGACATTTTCGGGTTGTATGAATTTACTTAACAAAGTTATGAAAATGTAGCAGAGTTTTTCCGCTGAAAACATCAATATATAACTGCTGCTGCAAAGACTCGAACCAGAGTCTCCTGTACTAATGACGGACACGGTGCCCGTTACGCCACTGCTTCGGTGCTATGTAATGATGTGACAGCCCAATATGTGTGCTAATACGGAAGATAGATATTGGCGACAAATTATTTCTAACTGACAAACTGACGCTTGTATGCATTCACTGAGGAAAGATTATGAAAATATAAAACAACTTTCCCGCCAGAAATGTCTTTAGAACAAACATTAGAGATGAAACCTTTCGAAATTCGCCCTTTTCTGTTGGCGTGGAAGATGAATGTCCGCCATGTTTTCACGTTGTTATACGTCTAGGGTGCAAATAGCTCAGCTGTGTGGCCGAGGCTATTTGTACCAGGGGTGCAAATAGACACTCCGATTGATTAATCGACTAATCGTTGCAGCTCCAGTCAGTGTAATCTCTATATGACCTCTGTTTTATGTGACAGCATGTGAGTGAAAGAGAGACGACACGGGTCATTTGAAACTCTACTCAGCCTGTCCACCAGAGGGTAAGAGTGCAGGGTCAGAGGGTGATCCGTACACATGATCACCTCACTAATGTAAAGGTCTACTCTCCTCTGGGATCGTCCCTCAGCAGTTCGTGTCACCAGACAGTGCAGTCGAGGTCTTTGTGATGAAGAAAATGCTGATCGGGATTTTTTTTTTCAAGCCCAAATTTAAATATCCAAACAGCTAGAAAATAAGCCAAAGTGACATTTTCTAGCAGAAAATGACTCAAATGATTTTCTGTGGATGGATTAATCAGTTAATGGACTAATCGTAGCAGCTCTATTCTTTTCTGTTGAAACCTTATGTCTACTGTTAGAATAAAACGACTAATAATATTCATACCGTCATAATAAACTGTGATGGCTGGAAAAATCTCTTCAAATCATGCACAACCAACCCGTTATCTTCAAGATTTTCAGTTATATCCGCAGGCAGGAATTTAAGAAGTACTTGGATCATGAATCCAACTCAACCCACCTAAGAAATGTTTGAGTAGCCTCCAAAAAAACACTGAGAATTAAAATTTAATCGGGTTTTCTGAGTTTTTAGCTGAAGCAGCCAAACCTTTTCAAGGTCAAGTAAAGCTTACAGACTTCCCTCCAGTAGGTTTTTAATTTGCATTGCTCCACTTGTGTGTCGTGATTCGTGCAGAGCGTCTCATCTCGGGGCAGAAGCTCAGGGGATTTGTCTGCTTCCTAAAGCAGAACCCAAACCTGCCATGTATTTGAAGGAATTAGGCCACATTCTGGGAGAATTGGCCCCCTTAGTTTGATTAGTTATGCAACGGTCGGCGCTATATTAGTCACACAAATGTTTTATAAGCTTGTCAGAAATGTAAATTATCATAAGACGTGACATGCTGGGGTTTTTAATTCATGTGTGTGCACTCTTACACACGCTTGTATTAGGGGCGGACGGGTTGATTTGTCCTGGTTATTTCTCTCTTTCATATAAACACTTGTAACATACAGTACGACTCTCACACACAACCTCATGTTTTTATCCTGCAGGGTCGAGCGCTCCACAGATCAGGTGATGAAGCCGGTGAACACTGAAGCCCTCTCCAAATGGGTGGGCCAAATTCCCTCCGACGTGGTGAACGACATGGCTGAAATCGCTCCCATGCTGGCTCGCCTGGGCTACGACCCCCACGCTAACCCCCCCGACTACATGAGATCAGAGCCCATGGTGCCTACGAGCAACCACTCACAGGTGAGACCCACAAACCAGATTTGTCAAAAGCAGTAAAAAATGTCAAAAGCAGCAAATTCTCACATTTGAGCAGCTGGACCCTTTGAGTGTTTCTACATGTTTGTCTTGATACTTTAATTTAAAGTCGATTATATTATTGCTGATTAGTTTTTCTATCATTCGACTAATTGACTAATCAAGTATTAATTTCAGCACTACAGGTTTTGGTCTAACATTTATGTCTCCATACATCAAAAAATATATTTTTCAAGTTGTAGGAGGATGTTGCACACCAGAGTTTACAGTAAAGACGAACATCTTGCAACACTGACGGCAACATTAACGAGAACAATGTAGAGGAAGTGGAAATTATGAGTGGCCGTCCCTCTAAATAAACTGGGCTAAAAATGTTTAAATACAGACTGATGGCACTGCACATTTTATCTTTAAAGCACATTTTGGCATTATTGATGGAAATTTTCATTTTTATTTTCAATCAGCATGTAAATTGATGAATTAAAAAATAGAACATTTAGACTAAAGAAGGATTTACACTTGATGAAGTAAAGATGAAATGTGTTAAAGGAAAGGTGTGTCCTAATATAACAGTCAGGTTTCCATATGAACACTGAAAGAAGTTTTCCTTGCTGTCATCATTCTTCCTTTTTATACTTGCTGTTAAAAGATCTCCTTCAAATCCCCAGTCTGTCCACACAGCCATTTAAATGTTTATCTGAATCTTACAGTCTGAGTTAGTCATATCAAGTGGATATCTGCCACATTTACAGTCTTTTTAGCATCTAATTCCCTCTTTGTGTTTCCCTGTTGATTTGTGGTGGTAAGTAAAGTAACAAAAAATACTAACATTGGAAAATATCTACCTGATTTGACTAATTTGATCAGCTGAAGTTTCTCATTAGTTCAGTTGAAAAATTATAAACCTGTCCTTTTAACTACTGCACAAATTGTATTAATTGTTGTTTTTATTGTCCAATAAAATATCAGTTAATAGTCTGTGTTATAACCATTTACATGACATCTGTGGCTTGAAAAAATTGCAATAGCATCTTTTTAGCAGGAGTCCTGATGTAGACGCTCGCACTGTATAGTTCAGTGTCTGACCACAGTTCATCCACCTGCTATTTCTCTAACTGCTGCAGCCTCATTGTTTGCTAACACTTTTACATTTTTAAGTCATCAGTGAACATGTTGTGCCTTCTTTCCTCAGAGATTGAAAGCATCAGAAAATCCACACCCCAGTTAAGCGTTTAAAGGAGAACGCCATGAACTTGGCTCCACTGGTCGACGAAAGGGATGCACCTTAAACAGACTTCCAGTAAAGCAGTAAACGCACCTCACAGGGACATTTTTTAAAGTGTATTTTTTGAATTGTTTGTAAGACTTGTGTGACAGTGTTAATGTCTGTACACGGGTGGAGTGTTTAAATACCGACTCATCAAGCTGTGCGGGGGTTTCGATCTCTGCTCCTGCACCATGTGGACTACCTGCTCAGGGAAGTTCGCTGCTTCTCACCCACCAACATCCACGGTGAACCGACATTTTGCATTTTTAACGTGTCCTCTCACCTTGTACCTGAAAGTATTTCAATGTGTCTGTCAGTTGTTACGACTTCACCACAAATGTGAATGTGTCTAGACGAATCTCTCATTCACTGAGACTCAGTCAGTGTTCACAAAGCATAATGACTGTATATTTTTGAAGATGTATGTTTATTTTCTTAATAAATTATTTTGGTGTCGGACCATTCATTCAGGAATTTGAAGTTGTAAAATTCTGAATTGAGGCTTTTTAATCGTTGTATATTGTTGAACATGAATTAAAAGCCTAAATGTCACCTTGTAAAATGGTTTACTTATTTTGTTCATCAGTTTCACACTCATCATTTCAGTCAGCTGAGCCTCAGCGCCCTCTTGTGGTGCAAATACATAAGATAACCTGACAGCCCTGGAGAGTGAGTGTCAGTTTCATATAATAAAAAAAAACACTTCTGTCTCTTTGTTACTGAAATTTAGTCAAACTTGTCTTGTTTGTCTTTAAAGAATGAAGCTTACATTTTTTTTTATTGTAAATAAATCTCGTGAAGAGCAAAAACCAGTGATGAGCTCATGTTCCTTAAAAGCATTGTGTGTATCCAGAGCCTGGTATATGGTATCCTCTGTGCTTTAGACCTCCATTGTCATCCACAACCTATTAAAAAAATGTCAATGAGTCATGTCGCTGCACTGGGTGATATATTGCTTTACCCTGAAGATCATAGTTATGTTAGTTTGTCTAGAAATGGGTCCAAAGACTAAATACCAGCGATCACATGTTTAGTCTCCAAAGAGCATGTAGGTTTGTTTACTTCGTACTGCACTGTAAACATCTCCGATAGGTTCGGTATTAACCAGGCGGGGAGTTCCGGTCCTCTGAAATGAGGCCAACGCGGAAGTAACTTAAAACTGCATTCTATCAAAAGGCCACCAGGGGGCGACCGTTTTGGTGTCAAAAGGACTTCCGTCTCTATACAAGTCAATGGAGAATTCACCAACTTCTCACTTGATTTCTAACCTCAGCAAATGTTTTCAAAATGTGTTTATGGTCTCAATCGCTAGTTTAAAGCCTTCTTCAATGCAGTATGATGTTCATTTGTGAAATGTTGGCCTCCCTGATTTTATATTTGACGATAAAGCAGGGTATGCATTCAAGATGGCGCTGCCAAGATCCGAAACTATTCGCTTCCAAGCAGCAGTCCACAAACCAATAGGTGACGTCACGGATGTTACGTCCATTTTTATATGCAGTCTATGGTATTAAGTCAAGACGTTGTGAAATGTAGCACAACAAACTAGTGAAGCTCTGTAAAGAGAACCACGTTCCCACACATGAAGAGATGTCTGCCGTACAAGGAACTGCTCTCCACAGACTGAAAATGCTGTTATTAGTCATAAATCAAACTCTTTGTGGTGAAGGAATGAGTCACCCACTACAACAGTGTTGCTCATTGACATATTTTTAATAGTTTTGATACACACACAATACTTGTAAGTAGGATCAATACATTGTTAAGATTTGTTGACCAGAAGAAAAATATAAAAAATATCTACTAAATAATTTAATGTAATGTAATTGACAACACTGAGAAATAGTTGGCAGCTGACTGTTATCAAAGAAAAATATAACACATACAGTAGTTTAAGGCATAATTAAATGCTCTGAATATTAGACTACAAAATGAACAGAGTGCAGAGTGAAACAACTGACTGAGGTAACACAGCTGAAAACGTACATCTGACTGTCGCTGTGAAAAAGACTCAAAAATAAGCTTCATGTTTACTGACACAGAACATTTGTTTTCAACCAGATTTAGCAACAAACTTAAATTTAAAAAATGGGAGAATAAAAATAAATAAAAATAATTCCAGCAGCATTTTTCCTTTTTTTAGTTTCAAAATGAAAACATGAAAAAGTAGACCCTCTTTTTTTAAAATTCATTGCTGACTTAAACGACCTTTGACCTCCATGCTGCTTAGTGAGCCACTAGCATCAGAGCCAGCAGCTTCAACTGGATGTGAGCGTGGTGGGTGTCATGTTTAGTTTGTCAGTTGGCGGGATGACAGCTGGAGGCCAATCTCTCCTGCTGCAAGGCAACGTGTGGTGGATCAGAGTAGGCGGGGCGTCTGAGCTGCACCTGATCATGTGCAGGAAACACCTGCTGAACTAAGAGGGAAAAAAGACACAAACAGAGGAAGATGAAGCAATAAAATAAATATGATACAGTGATACAAGCACATCCAGAGCTGTGCTGGCAATTTAAGGGACAGTTTCACAATTATTTTACAATGTACGTGATGGGGGACAAGATCTACAGTCCTCGATCTGTGCTAAAATGTATTTAAAACTTTATTTGAGGCTAACAGGAAGCTTCAGCTAACCAAATGTGTCAAGTCAAGTCAATATCTTTGATGTTGTCTTTTTAGTGCCAAATTCCCTCTTTTTGTTATTCTAGATTAACAGAAAAAACATGCATTATGTGTCCTCTTTAAGAAAGACTTGAAAAAATGTGAGCTTATCCTTTAATTACTGAGGCCTATAAAGTTTTGTAAAAGCCAATTTGCCCCTCTTGTTTTTTTTTGTTTGGAGTTGAAGAAAAGCATCTAAAAGGAGAAAAATAATGTCCTCAGGTGACTGTGAGAATGTTCGGAGGAATGTTTGGAGGAGAAATGTTGTTACCTGCTTGTTGAGCAGCACATAAATGACGGGGTTAAGGACGGTGCTGGTCTTTGCCAGCAGGGAAGGGATTAAACTGGCGGCAGGCGGCACCACACCGTTCCGTCCAAAGGAGGACAGCATCGCCACAACCCCGTATGGCATCCAGCATAACAGGTAGCCCGTCACCATGGAGACCACCATTACAAGTATGCAGACTTCTCTCCGCTCAGCTGAGGACTGTTTGCTCCTGGTGACCTGGACGCACACACACACACACACACACACACACACACACACACACACACACACACACACACACACACACACACACACACACTGCTTTCACAGACACTGCTGGGAGCGAGACACATCAGAGGTCAAAGGTCAATCTGTGGTCTCACCTGTCTCGCCACCTTTCGCACAGCCAGCAGGATCCTCCCATAGCAGAACAGCATGAGCAGCAGTGGCAGCAGCAGGCAGAAGACGAACAAACAGCTGATGTAGGAGCGAGCTGCGGCCGAGCGCTGGTGCCACTCGACCGAGCAGGTGGTGCCGGGACCCTCGGGCCCATAGCTGCCACACAACACAGGACACATGCTCTGATCTCACAGGGTTCATGTTTAGTGTTACAGCTTTAGCTCTGTGTAATGAGTATAAGTCCTTAAATTCAGTTTGGTGCTGATCAAATGCAAACAAGCCAAAATAATCAAAACTGAATATGGACAAATTGAGGAAATCTTTAAATGAATACCAGTATGTTTGAAGTGTGTCTGAAGCTCAGTTTTGGGTTAATAAATGATCTAATGAGTGACCTGATGGGTTAATATTGAGTCAGTATACAGACCTGCTCCAGCCCAGCAGCGGCGGCAGAGTCCAGACCAGCGAGTAGAGCCAGGAGGCCGCCACAGCGAGTCTGGCCCTGCGGTACTGAGAGCAGTCTGACCGGCTGCTGTGGAGCACGATCAAGTACCGCTCAAAGGACAGCAGAGAGAGAGACACCAGAGATACTACACCTGCCAGAGAGAGAGAAAGAGAGAGAACTAAGTAGTAAACATCTATGAATCCCTCCTTTTATTGGCCTATAATTACGACCAAAATAACAGAAAGTGAAAATATTCTTCTACTTTGGACTCTATCCGAAAGCTTCTTGCTCTCTTCTATTTTGAAGTTATGCATAATGGGTAATTGTTAGTAACAATACTCTTGAGGACATTTAGCTGGTAATAGACCTTCTACACATCTTCTGCTATCAAAGCCTAAACGTGACACTGCACATTTATTCCCTGATTTCTAAACACAGGCATGAAAAATATAACAGGTCACAGTCTCTTACAAATGTGTTATTTTATAATATATAATGATTGGAATTTAATAGAAAATTAAATCAAAATGTAATCCACATCTGTATCCGGATCAGCATGAAGTAAAGTGACTATCTGTTTATTATTAGGTTATAGGTTGACTGTAAATTTAGGACTGTATCATTTTTATTTCTTAATTTCTAAACTTCTTATTTATTTTGTTTTTCATGGAAACAACGGCGTAAAGAATAAAGCAGATCTAAATTCAGGAGCTTTAAAAGTCCTCGATCACTCACAGGGTTGGACTTTACCTTCAGGCAAGGTAAACAACTAAGAGTGTCACAAAAGAATATAGATTTATGATGATGTCTAGATCATTTTACACCAAAATAACTTTCAAAATGCACTTACAAAAACATGTAACTGTACCTCTACTTCAAAGGAAACTATTGTACCACACATTTACCCAAAATAACATAAATGTTACTGGTTATGTTTCAGACTTTACTCACAAAATATGATATATTAAAATTACTTACTTAATTGAACTATCATTACTATTACTATTCATTAAAATAAGTCCACCTTAATATGAATTTAAGATGACTACAATATTCTGAAACAATTGAAATCTGAGTTGTATTGTCATTGATGTACTTTAACTAATTGCTACATTAATTAATTGTTATTATGTTGTATCACTGGGTCTTGTGCGTGTTATATTAAAGCTTATTACAGGTGCAAGATGCATAAAATTATATGATGACATAAATAAAGTATATGAATAATGCCACCTTGAACAGACAATAATCTATGTTCATTGTACTGATAATTCCTCTCTTTTACTTTCACTTTAAGTATGAATGCAGAATTTCTATTGTGCAGTAGGCCTGTTTAACTTGTGCAGTATTCATAGTTTCAATCTGGCAATAAAAGGACCCTCACAACCACAGCCTGGACTGTAAATTTGAATTGTAAAAAGTATATTCACTAAATTCACTTTAATTTCACTTTTTTGTATATTGCACTATATTTTTAGGTTTATTTTTATTTTTACCTTTATTTTATTTTATTTTACGCACTTTATCACACAGCCTCATCCTCAGACCATGTTGTTCTTATTTTAGTATTTTAGTATTTAGTATTTAGTATTTAGTATTTAGTATTTAGTATTTAGTATTTAGTTTTTCTTCTTATTTGGTATTTAGTATATTGTATTCAATGTTTTAGTATATTGTTCTTTGATGTCTTTGTGTATTAAGCTGCTGGACCCTAAATTTCCCCAAGGGGATCAATAAAGTTTACATCTATCTATCTATCTATCTATCTATCTATCTATCTATCTATCTATCTATCTATCTATCTATCTATCTATCTATCTATCTATCTATCTATCTATCTATCTATCTATCTATCTTTTGAGTACTTCTACCTCCAATGCCAATACCAACATTCCCAGTTAGAGAAAGAGTGAACAGTATGTTATTTTCCAGGCCCCCCCCAAATTACTCAATCCGCCTCGGATCGCTCACCGCAAAGCGCGTTTGAGAAACCGTACCACCGGCACCCGTAGGACCCGGTCAGCCACCTGCCACGCACGCTGGCCGCGAAGCTGATGGGCGTCCCGCAGATGCAGACGAGCATGTCGCTGACGCTGATGTTGATCAGCAGCAGGTTGGCGGGAGTCCGCAGCCCGGGGAACCGCGAGAACACAACGAGCACCAGGAAGTTACCGAGGAAGCCCAGGACCAGGATGAACCCGAGGAACACGGCCGCCGCGGTGTGTCCCCCCCGGCTCAGCGCTGCGGGGCCGTGACCGGTGCTGATGTTGTTGCTATGCTGCAGGAGCGTCACCATGGCAACCGGGTTATCAGTCTGGAATTCTTAAACCAGACACAAATGGAGGTTTCTTAAAAGGAAAAGCAGTTTTATTTATATAGTGCATTTCATACACAGTGGCAACTCAATGTGCTTTATATAAAACAAACATTTAACAGAAAAAATTGGAAAATAAAAAAAAAACCCATGAAAACATGGAATTTGAGAAATAAAACCAGCATAAAATAATGATTTGCTTTAAAATCATTAAAAGGACATAGAGTGCAAATGAAAGATTAAAATTTAAAGTGCTTTGAAAGAGCTCAATCATAAGCACAGGAGAAGAGAAGTGTTTTTAACCTGGATTTAAAAATATTCACAGTTGGGGCTGATTTCAGTTCTGGTAGTTTGTTCCAGTTGTGTAAAAGCTGCTTCACCATGTTTAGTCTGAACTCTGGGCTCCACTATCTGACCTGAGTCAGTAGATCTCAGAGCTCTACTGGGTTTATATTCTACTAACATGTCATTCATGTACTCTGGACCTAAACCATTCAGTGATTTGTAGACCAGTAGCAGAACTTTAAAAGACGAAGAAGAAAGGATTGTTTCACTTGAGGCAATAAAAAAAGCCTTGTTATGTGAAAGTGAACTCAGTTTCTACTCTGAGTTCCACAGAAATCTAACTTATTCTGTCCACTGAGGAGAAAACACGACCACAAGATGATTAGCTATATATATATACCACCGGGGTTGATGAAAGGGGTGGGAGTGGTAACTTTGTCTCTCACACACCTGTGACACACTTCCAGTCTTCGTTTGTTTTCACTTCACCTATCAGAAAGGATTTAAGTAGCTCTGACAGAAATATTGCAAACCTACCCGACCATCAAAGAGAAGGAAACACTGTCACGAAGAACTTACAAACACCAACAGGAAGAAAATACACTTAATTAACTCATCAATTGAAGGCGATGAAAAGAAAGCAGAAGGCTGGTTATTTATATTTTTAGCTATTTAAATTAATTTGTTGAAACAGCCTGATATCTAACCATCTTTAAACCCAGACTCTCAACAACAAGACCAACAAAATACACAGGAAAGAAATAAAGAATATTGTTTAAAATGAATCCTTAAATCACCATTCAGCAGAGAGACACTGACCTTCAATGAGACCAAGCAGACTCCCTCAAAGGATGAAATGAAACAATCAAAGAAGCAGAAGTTTGATGTTTTGCCGTAGATGACCGTCACTTTATCAGAACGTTTCTTTATTCTGTTGCTTTTTCTATTCTGCTTGAATCTAGAGCAGATTGGGGACCTAAATATCTGAGCCAACATATCAATAATACAAGCTGTGGTTGACTCGGAGGACGAGCCAAGAACACGCTCAGCTTGGTGAGATGCTGAAAACACAATAGCAAACATTCACAGGCTGTCGCTGTTTGTCTGTTCTCCATAAGATGTACCTTTGTAAAAATGAGTGAAAATGGCAGGTGATTATTATTATTTCTTTCTTTCTTTTCTTTTACATCTTTGGTCAAATTTCCCTGGATGAGTTGTCTCTTGAATATCTTTAATGGTGTGAAAAACAGTATTTTTATGCTGCTCATTGCAACAAAAACTAAAACTGTTAATCATCAATTGAGTCTTTTAAGTGACTACTCTCCACTGCCATTATTTTTTTATCTCTACACAATTAATATGACTGTTTATTTTACTTTTTTTTTCTTCATTTGTTTTGTAAAGCAACATTAAAGATTCTCCATAAGTAAACTTTATTATTATGACTATTTATACACTACACACACACACACACTAGATGTGGGCTCATGTTTCTGTTATAACAAAGCCAAACATGGACCATCTTTCATTGATCCATCTCTGTTAAAAGAGAGGTTCACGTCTGTTTTAAAACAACAGTCAGAAGCTCAAATGAACAATGAAACAGGTTTTTCTCGTCATTATCATTCCTCCTGTTCATACTGACCATCGTAAGATTCATAATGCACTTACAATGGAAGTGAAGGAAGACAAAAATCCAGTCCTCCTTCTCACCAGAAATGTATTTATGTTTATCTGATGCTACTATGAAGCTTCAGTCGTCTAAATGAGTCAAACCAAGCAGATATCTTTCAATGTTAATGTTTAGTGCCAGTGTCCCTCTTTTTGTGACTTTACTTCTACCGCAGCTCAACAGGGAAATACTATAAAGAGGGAATCTGTTGCTAAAAAGACTGTAAATGTGGCAGATATCCACTCAGACTGCTGAAGCCTCGTATAAGCTTCACATCAACTTTTAAATAACTGTGCAGACACAATGTGGATTTTGTCCTCCATCACTTACATTGAAAGTACATTTGAAGGAGATCTTTTAATAGTCAGTATGAACAGGACATATGATTACAGCAAGGGAAAAACCTCTTTCAGTGTTCATATGGACACCTGACTGTTGTTTTAAGACAGTGAACTTGTCCTTTAAACCTTGATTGACGCAGGACTGTCCTTTGGTGGTGCTCAATCCTAAAAGCAGTGATATAGCTGGAGTCTAATGCCAAACACAAACACATAATGGTTCTGGATCAGAGACACATAAAAACTGTACTAATTCTGATATGATCTGAGAAATAAAGAACAAATCAGATGTGGTACGTAAAAAAAGTAATGAGGACATTTTCATTCTTAGTTATCTTTTATAATTCATTCATTGTTTAGAGTATTGTAAATGAGCGGACTCAAACATTAAGGACAAGCTGTGTGTTGACGCTTGTTGAGTGGAGGTTTAATTACAATGTAAACCAACACTGGAAATGATGGAAATAGTGTAGACAAAAAATTATCGTTTTATTTTTCTACAAAACACGTCAAACTGTCCAAATTCCTCTTCCCCTGCCCAACACGGAGCTTTGCAGCAGTTCAAGCAGGACTAATTGGTTGCCATGGGGACCAAAGATGTGCCTGTAAGTGTCTCTAATCTTCCTCGTCATCACTTCCTGCCATGCTGCTGTCTGTGGAGTCCACTTCCTCTTCCTTTTCCTTTTCCTTTTCCTTTTTCTGTGAAGGCTGCGGTTCTGTTTCTGGGCGCTGTTCAGGCTCAGTGGTGCTGGAGGGTTCTGAAGGTTCTGTGGGTTCTGTGGCAGTGGCGCCATCTGCTGCTGGTTTGGCGGCATCGTTTTTGTTGTTGTTCTGCTGGCCCGCGGCGCTTCCGTCGAGGAAAGTGGACCAAGTCTTCAGCCGCTCCTCCCGCTCTCGTGTCGTCTCTTCCACCTGCACAAGCAGATCCAGATATTACCCGAAAAAAATCACAATGACTCAAATATCAACCGACCTGTTTATGTAAAGTGATGACTGATATGCTACGGTAGCCTCTTGGTGTGTAAAAATGTATTTTTATGTTTATTAACCGTAATGACTTCTTCCATAAATATTATTATACACACGTTCTAATAGTAAGGGTGATTATAATATCAGCCAATGTGAGGAACATTTTAGACCATTTACCTACAACGGTAATGCTATAATAAATTATATAATAAATAAATAAATCAGGGTTATCGGTACTGTGGAGTGTGGACCTGCCAAAACAGAAGCCTACCTTTCAACCGAGACATTCTTTAAATGTTAAAGAATACGCCTGCGATTTAGTACTGAACTTCCATAAATTATACAGGAAACACATTTCTAAAAATGATCAAAATTGACGTGGCAGAGACATTGATATCCTGAGTTTAAGTCCCCATAAGTTGAGCTCCAAACGCTGATCTTCTTCACATTCAAAATGCATCTTCAAAAACGTTCTGTTAAAGCACGTTACTGTGAACAGGTATGATTAAATGTGCAACAAGATTTTGACACTATCTGCTTCATCAGAACTGTGTGGTTTGATCAAATCTGATTGACAGCTGTCCACAAGTGTCATGACATTTTGATTCAAACTTTTCTAAACTCTGATTAACCCACAGATGAATGTGATGTCCCAAGTTGAGATAACTCTGAAAACATTTTCTCAGACTTGTCAAAGCTCCTCGAGAACAGCAGAACAAATTATTAATAAATTGATCCTGATGTTCTCCTTTAAAGACGCACTCCTTAATTTGGTTAACGCAGCTCCAAAATCGCACATTTCTGCCTCATCTCAGTGTTTACGTGCCTACACAAACAAAATGTGTGTGTGTGTAAGTACAAATAAGCAGTTTGAACCAGCAGGAGCATCATATCAGGACAAGCTAAAATCTTCTCAAAGTTGTAATTGACATAGTTGTGTTCAAATCTCCAGATGTTGCATTTGTTTTACCTGATAGTCTGTCGTTCCATCCCACAGCTGAGCAGACAGCTGCCTCCCTCCAAACCAGCGAGCGTTGAATGACTGGATGCATGCATCAGCTTGCTCGGGCTCCTTAAAGGCGATTGATGCAACACCGTCTGGGTGTCTCTGCAGCAAAAACACAACCACGTACCAGCTCTTTATTGATTCTACTGTGCACGGAAAACTCAAATCAAAGACTTGGTTTGCTTTTATTCTACTACGACACTGACGGTGAACTCACATCAAAGAGGATGACTTTCTTCACCTCCCCGAACTTCTCACACTCTGACCGCAGATCGTCACGATACTCGTTCAGCACCAGTGGGTCTTCCTACAAGAGCAGAGAGATTAGTACCCACAATGGACAATGAGTGTGTGTGTGTGTGTGTGTGTATATATCTTTGTCCATATGTGTGTCCGCACCTCAAAGTCACTGGGATGGAACATGTTCCTGATGATGACAACTTTTTCATGTCTCTTCCTCACTTCTCCTTTTTTCTCTGGCCTCCAATCCAACTGCCTACACACACGCACACACACACGCACACATACACACACGCACACACAGGTAAGATCAGATTAATCCAGTTCAGTATATTTGGGGGATGGAGACTTGGTTAAATAATGACAACTGGAAGTAAAGCGTACTTCTGTTGCTGCTGCATCTTCTTCCTATAGTCTTTGCTCTTCTTCTTCTTCTTGCTGGCGTCATACTGGCCCTTTAGCTCGAACCTTGCCGCTTCCACATGGAGTTTGTAACCTCGGACCTCCGACTCATCAATCAGACGCATAGCCAGTGCCACCGACTCCTTCTGCAGAGATTCAGAAACACAAACAATCAAACTGTCACTTCATTGGAGAGTCATGGCGTGTAATTCAAAGTCATGACTCAGAGGCAAAGAAAATGCGCAACTCTGACAAAGAGAGAATACTCGAAATAATGTTACCAATATCATCTTTATGAGGTGATACTTTTTGTGTTTCATGACAAACAGGAGGACAAACTGACCTTAAGATAGCAACAGAGGCCATCTCCCTTCAGATTCCCTTGGTGGTCCTTGTAGAGTTTGACTTTGTACTCTTCAGTGATGGGGTCCCGCATAACGATGCCGCATTTGGACATTATCTCAGCAAACTCCTCAGTGCTGGTGTCAGGGGGCAGGCCTGGGGAGAGGAAACCAGGGGGGGGAGAATGAGTAAGGACTACTAATTGGACAGCTGCCTCCTTAACAATGAGGAAAAACATTAGTGATACATACCTGACACATAGACGTTTGTGTTTTTAGTGTCGTCAATATCAAACCATCCTGCGGGCACAAAAACAGGGAAAAAAAACATTCATCATAAGAGGCTTTAGTACAAAGTTGAACTTGTACAAACACATGCATGTCGTTCTAGACGGGGAGAAAGGTGGAAATATACACAAAACGGTCTCCTTTAAACCATTATTTGATTCCTATCTGTGTGTTGCACCGGTTTCCTCTCTTCTCTCTGTGTTTTGATGTTGCTCTACCTGGATCCCCTTTCCTCTTCTCCCCTTTCTGTTTGGCATCTTTGGCTGAGGTCTCTTGCTCGTCTGGTTTTGGCTTTTGAGAGTCATCTCCCTTTTTCTCCTTTTCTGAAGCTGCTGGGTCGGTGCTGCTCACTGCGGCGCCGCTGGCGTCTGGTTCTCCTTCCTTGGTGAAGCCATAGTTGGCCTGGTAAGCTGCGATGAAGTCTTCTGTTATCTTAAGAGAGGAAACAAACCTACTTAAAATTAACACAGAAACTGGCTTAAGTGGCCACTTGTGAATGGATTTCGCTTCCCCGCTCACATTTGATTTTTGTTCCGGCCCCTACTTTTTTTTTATTCCGAATGTGCGCATCCACTACCTAACTTTTTCAAAATTACAATAATACGAAAGTGTCTGAAGTCTCAATTTAGAGTAAAAAATAAAGTTTTCATTATATTCTGTAGCAGTACATTTTAAGGCAGCATCATATCTATACTTGTCTACGACAGCCGCCAACACAAACAAAAACAAAAACAAAAACAGCAAGTAAAAATCTGAAATGAGCAGATGAGTTACAAAAAAAAAAAAAAAAAAAAAAAGGTCATACTTTAGGGAACCAGGCCTTCTTTTCATGGTCCCAGTCATACACGGTCCCATCCTTGTCAGTGTAGGTGTTTGGGTCAGAACCGTCATCATTTTTCTGACCGTAGAGTTCCTGCATCCGCAGCTGCTCCATAAACTCCTTGTTGGCCTCACCGCTCATCTGCAACAACAATGTATCGAGTCAAATCACCCACATTAATAGCAAAACATTTCAACAAGCATATATGTTTTTATATATATTTCTGCTGCTCAGTCCATATGGTTTTACAGCACAGTAAAAAATAATAACCAGGATGGCCGCATGACAAATCATAATGTACAGCTCCACACATTCAAATAGAAAACATTTTAGAGCACTCAGTTTACATGACAGAAATGTCCTGTTATGATTGAATTGAATGTTATGACAGTTTTCTCTGTCTTATCTATAAAGCACAACACAAGTCTCCAGATTAAAAAGATTAAAACTCAACATTTCAGCATCAGACAACCAAAACACATCAGGATCTTTCAACTGGATCTTTTAAAACAAATTATCACTCAAGTCACTGTACAAAGGGCAATGAAATACAAAATGAAATTCATAACCAACAACACCAAGAGCACCAAAAAAAGCACATAAATGTTGCTATTTGGGAACACCTTTACTACCAGTTCTTAACTGAGCATGCATACCATTATCTTCTCTGTAAATCTACTATATATATATAAATCAGCTGTGAGGTGGCCTGTGAGGTGGCCTGTTTTACACTGAAATTCTGCTTGCATTGTCCTACTTAAGTTTAATTATACAATATTATTGCAATATTTCAGTTTCTAGCTTGCTCCTGAAACATGAGCACTGGTCCCTGCCCAGTAACTCGGGTCAAAGGTGTCAGACAACTGCATTAATTCATCACACTCAGCCTCAAATGGACCTTTAAGCGTAATAAAAGCTGACGTTTAGGGCACATTAATCTGATGCCGGTGTTATCACGGCTGAAGTGCACGGTAGGGTCGTTTGGGGACATTTGAAAGTCTCTGCTGATGTTAAATAAGTGAGTTCATGTTAAAGCTAACTAAAATTAGCTCGCTTTACCTTTCACGTCAGTCCGGCCAAACACAGATGTAGTAGATGTGAAGTTTCACCAAATACACCTCCTCCCCCTGTAGATACAACCACAGAACACACCTGGTGTCTGGATTTTACGATTATAGTGTTACTAAATCACTTTAAAGCCCAAATAATCACAGCCCACTAACGTTTAGACCTCAGTCCGCGACGAGGCTTGAATGAAGTACTTCCGATGTCAGATCCGAGTGCGCATGCGTGACACTGGAAATGGAGCGTTCGATTTGGAACACGGCGTTTACCGGAGAACCTCGGGCCAGTCTGACTAACGATCACCCCGCCCGCTAATGACTAACACAGAACTAAATCGAGCCCATCCGCTGCATAGAAACAAGCACAAGTTGCTCTGCAGCTAGCTATCACCGTAGCTAACAGCAGCTTTACTCCGGATTGATGGCGGAGGGCACTGGGAACGCGGCCAACCTCCCACCGGGAGACCCGCAGCTCATCGGTATGATTGTGGAGCATCTGAAGAACCGGGGGCTCTTCGATGAGTTCCGTCGGGACTGTCTGGCAGACGTCGATACGAAGGTAAAGTTAGTCGGCTAAGGCTAACCTGGCAGCTAGCATAATCAATAAATCCTGTTAGTAGCTAATAACGTTATCGATCAAGTTTCTGATCAACCCTGATTTTGTTATTTTGTTGCCTTACATGCACAATAAACTACACCCTCCTTAAAACCTCAGTAAGACAAATCTTTACACACCGTTCAGGGCCAGATCTGAAGCATCTAAGAGCAGTCAGAAAAACATCTTAAACATCTGAGAGCAGTCAAAAATACACCTTAAACATCTGAGAGCAGTCAAAAAAAACACCTTAAACATCTTAGAGCAGTCAAAAAAACATCTTAAACATCTGAGAGCAGTCAGAAAAACACCTTAAACATCTAAGAGCAGTCAAAAAAAACATCATAAACATTTGAGAGCAGTCAGAAAAACATCTTAAACATCTGAGAGCAGTCAAAAAAAACATCGTAAACATCTGAGAGCAGTCAAAAAAAACACCGTAAACATCTAAGAGCAGTCAAAAAAAACACCTTAAACATCTGAGAGCAGTCAAAAAAACACCTTAAACATCTGAGAGCAGTCAGAAAAACACCTTAAACATCTGAGAGCAGTCAAAAAAAACACCTTAAACATCTAAGAGCAGTCAAAAAAAACACCTTAAACATTTGAGAGCTGTCAGAAAAACACCTTAAACATCTGAGAGCAGTCAGAAAAACATCTTAAACATCTGAGAGCAGTCAAAAAAAAACACCTTAAACATTTGAGAGCAGTCAGAAAAACATCTTAAACACATTTTTCTTATAGCCTAAGATTTTATAACTTCTCTTAATGTAACTCAGAGGATAAAAAAATGGAAATATAAAATCATGTTGTGCAACTGATGCACATTTTTGTACAGTGGTTGATCCATATTGACTGATAAAAAAGCCATTGAAAAGTATTATAGCATTTTTCACATTTAATGTCATTCATTTAAATCGTTATGATCTCCTATTTTATGTCTTTCATGTTATTGTAAATGTTTTTTCTACTTAACCAAAAATTTAAAAACTTAAAAATCTCTTAGGTAGCAACATAAAGTTTCAAACAAACAACATAAAAACAAGTAATAGGCTACAGACAGACCTCTTGACCTGGCAGTCTGTAAAATAAAAAGACATGACTAAAACTACAACAAAATAGAAAATAGAAAATACAAATTCAACACTAGAGCTAGACTAAGAAACAGCAGCAATTTGAGGAAATAAAACTTCGTAGCAACCCCACTGACAGAGAGTCCCTGCAGCGAAGCTTTAAACCTGTCCAGAGAAACCACTGAAGCTTTAAGTATGTTGGTATAATATCTTTCTCTTCTCTCTCTCCTTTTTTAAAATAATTATAAATATTTATTGTATATTTCTAATTGGAACTTGAGGTGGAAAGGTCCCAAATTTCATTGCCTTCAATGTTGCCCAAAAAGCTCTGGATTCTCAGTGTTGTTTGACATTTCCTTCAGCCAGCCTACCAGAACCTGCGACAGAAAGTCGACAACTTTGTCACATCGCAGCTGAGCACTCAGGACTGGAACCCGTCTATCAACAAGAACCAGATGAGGAACGGCCTGAGGCAAAGTGTTGTCCAGTGAGTTTTTCCTCCCATTCAGCTACTTCATGAATGTAGTATATTTCTGTTGTAAGTCAGTTGCTTCTGGAGAGGCAGCCTGAGCCCAACTCTGCTGTTGTACAATCATCTCGACATGTTTAATGACATGAAAACTCACATCCTGTTTCTGTCGCCAAGATAACCCTGATGATATCATATCAACAGTACTTTTTCTGAAGTATGACATTTTAGTACTTTAACTACCTTATGGCGCTTTTCCACTACACAGTTCCAGCACGACTCGGCTCGCCTCGCCTCGGTTCTTTTTGCGTTTCCACTAGGGAAAGTACCTGGTACCTGGTACTTTTTTAGTACCTGCTCTGGTGAGGTTCCAAGCGAGCCAAGCCGGTACTAAAATGTGACGTCGACACACTGCTGGCCGCTGATTGGTAGTTGTCGCTGGAAGCGTCATGAGCCGTCCCACACAAGAATCAAACCCGGCATTTTTAAATACCGGCAGCAGCGTTACAACCATAGGTACAGCGTTACCATAGTTACAGCTATACGGCTCAATTTTCTTGCTTTGTGTGACAGAAAGCCTCATACAGCAGCAAGTACACCACTGCCTCAATGTCCTCCGTTGTTTGTGTTTTGTGTCGCGTATAAAACGAAGTCACAGCAGTTTCGCGGAGCCATGCTATGACGACCCCGCCCACGTTGAGTAGGTACTTTTTTGTAATGGAGGTCTGTTCTGGAGCCGTACCGTGGAGAGCCGAGTCAAGGCAAGTCGTGCTGGAATTGTGTAGTGGAAAAGCAGCATTTGTTTCTTTAGCCCACCTATTTTGTGGTGTTTCAGATCGGGCATGTTGGAGTCCGGTGTGGACAGGATCATCACTCAGGTTGTGGACCCCAAGATGAACCACACTTTTCGGCCGCACATAGAGACTGCCATCCATGACTTTCTGTCAGGGGAAAGGAGGGAAGAGAGCGTGCTTAGTTGTAACCCTGCACTGTCTGAATACACGGAAACACCAGAGGTCCCACCTGCTTCTGGTCCCAAAACCCCCTGAGGTCTGTTAAAAAACTGAAGTATGCTCTAAGGTCACAGGCAGCTGAGAAGTAAAGTTACAGAAATGTGTATTTCTCTCTTTCTGCAGATACACGTGCTGGTTTACTGGTCTACACTTAATGTTGTTTGGCCCTTTTTGAAAGGTTCAACATCAAGGAAGAGGGAAGAAGAATTTGAGGTAGTTTCCTGCTACCTCCGTTCAAAAGACTTAAGTCTGGAAACATTTGTAATGTTCAGCACGAGATGTTTCTTGCCCGTTTGTGCTGCACAAGGCTACTAGTGGAGAAATCAGACAAAGCTGAGCGGCGCACCATCACAGCCCTGCCTTTAAGAAAACATGGCACACAAACTGGATTATTATTTTTTAATGCTTTTTTGTTCCTGTTTTTTTTTATGTGCGATATCAGACAAATAAATTGGAATAATGCAGATTAGTTACAGAGTTTCTTTGTGTTATGTTGCTGTTTGTATTGACGTTTTCCACTTGAAACGTTGACGAGTGTCCACACTTATTCAAAATGATTAACGAGCTGATTGACTTCCTGAGAAGACGATTAGAGAAAGAAGACTTTGAGTGTCTGCAAGTTTAAAAATAAGCCTGAAAAACCCCATAAATTGAATGATTTAATTCGAAGTGAGTATAATTTCTCATTGTGCCATGTCAGGTTTCCTTTTTGGTGCATGTATTTAGTCTGTAGTTCTGAGTGTGCATCTTTTCTGCTTTACTAAACACGTGACATCATCTTTCTCTCTGTGTTCTTTTTCTTGTTTTACCAGTTTATAGTTTCTGAGCTTTTATCAGTTTAAATACTCTCATGTCTGCACAATCATTTCTGTCCTCTGAGTGAAGACAGCGGATGACTGTGATACTTGTGGAAGAGTTGAACCTGTAGTACCTCAGCACTGCCACCAGGTGGGGTAGTTGTTCTCAGTTAGGTAGTTTAAAGGTACAATCAACCCAAAAAGTAATTCTAGGTTCACTGGAAGTGGTTTTGCTGTTCCTACTGCTCACATACAGGCCAATCTGCATACAATCAAGACAATCATAACCATGAACTGCAGGGGCTGCAAGTAACAATTAGTTTAATTCATTATTTTCCTTTCAAGAAATTGCATTGATGAAGAGTAAGTATTGCACAGTCTACTAACCTATTCATTTTTTTTCTCAATCGGTTGATCATTAGGTCAATAAAACATAAGGAAACAGTGAAAAACACCGTTCACAATATCCCAAAGCACAAGATGATGTCATCAAATGTCTTATTTTGTCCAACTAATAGTTCAAAATCAACCAAAATATTAAATTAATAGTAATGTCAAAGTAATAAAATAAACATTCTCATAATTTTAGAGCCTTGAACAAGCAAATATTTGGCATTTTTAGCTTGAAAAATGAATGATTATTTTCTGGTGATCAATTAATAATCAAACCACTTTAGTTTTAAATATACATCTTGACCCCATGAAGTTATGAGTTGCATTCATTAATGGCTTTAACCCCATACATTTGTGCATGAGCCATAAAGGGACCGTCATGTCCGGAGGTCAGAAACACAGTTAAACTACTTGTGTTCATCTTGTTTTGAAAACTATAGCATCGTCCCTGCAGAGACATGTAAAAAAAGTCTTAATCTTTCTATGTAACGTGCATCATTACTACCCTGAACTACAACTAGTGTTATTGCCTGTGGGATGCAGAGTGTGGATCATTTCCTTAAAGGATCAAAGGCAACACTGAAGAATTTGTCAAAGCCTCAGTAAATCCCGACCAACACTTCAGTGAGTCCCTTTTTAATGTTTGTGTGTGGATGTCATCACAACTTGCGTAACTTTATTGATTCAGCCACTTGTTTTTGACAGGGGACTGATCCACATGTTAACATAAATGTGTGTCAAAGTGTGTGTGTGCTCTTGCTCTTTGTTCGTCTCTGTGTGTATGCTCTGTGTGTCTTGTGTGCATTTGTGTCTATGCTGCACAAAAACCAGAGGTCATCGTCCCATGAAGTCACTATGGTTGGTATGCTTTAAAGGACAGGTTCACAGACTTAAAACAACAGTCAGGTGTCCATATGAACACTGAAAGAGGTTTTCCTCGCTGTAATCATTCCTCCTGTTCATACTGGCTATTAAAAGATCTCAAATGTGTTTTCAGTATAAGTGATCCGATCCAAAATGGGATGGGAACCACAGTGTGTCCATGCCGTCATTATATGCAAAAATAAGTTTATCTGAATCTTATATGAGGCTACTGCACTGACTTCAATAGATGGATGAATATATTCATTTTTAAATGATTTGAATAATCCTTACTGACAATTTAAATATCAGTTAATTAAATACACATGAATTAAATGTATTTATGAATGAATTGATTTATTAATTAGCAGAAAAGTTTATTAATTCCTTTTTTAATTGTCTTATGAGATATCAATTAATAAAATTTATGTGACAGCTGCTATCCTCCCTATCAGATAACCTACATCACACAAAATCATATCTTCTTTTTTATCACTAGAGGTGCTCAAAGCATCACTGTTGCATATAAAAAACTCAACAGCAGTGACAAAGTCTATAGGTATAGTCTTTAATGGATAATCTGTACACCACGTGTAAACTGGTTTTGCTGGAATTGTTTTTGCAATTTCTAACACACAAATTAAATTAGACGTATGTTCCTTGTTTTGGAGGCAAATATGTATGGAATGATTGATTGATTTAATAAATCATGCTATAGATTGAATAAATTGTGTGCACGGATTACTTAATTTGTGCTCTCAATTAATCCATTTTGCCTGTTCCCCTTTTGTAGAGGCAAATGCATTCAGTCAGCCAGATGTTTAAAGGAGGCAACTGAGAAGACATTTCCTCTTTAATGTCAGAATGAAGACTGGGTTGTTTGATTAACTTCAGGTTTGTGTACATTTAAGGTATCTTATAGATTAACACTTACAAGTCAAATCCCAAAGTATATCTACATATCTTAGTCCAAGATCAAAATAAAACCTTATCAAAGCCAAGCGATCCATAGTAAGGGTGTATGCAGGATGAGAGAATGGCAGATAGATAGATATATAGACAGATAGATAGATATACTTTATTGATCCCAAGCTGGGAAATTACAGTGTAGCAGCAGCATTACACGGACACATAGTGGCGATACATATACTACGATATACTAAATACGGTAACTATACATACTAAAATAGCAAAATATAAAGAATAGGCTATACTAAGAGACTACTAGAGAATGAGTGTTTAGATCAATCGAGATCAAAATCTCATGCTCCATAAATATGTTGAAACCTCAGCACAGAAAATGCTGCTTGGTGGTTATAAGTGTTGCATCCTATCACAAGAACTCTAGTGAACTGAACACATAAGAGCAAAACAGGTAGCTGATAGCTGAGATTATAAACCCAAAGGTTACGGTAATGCTTCTTCAGATCTCAAAGAAGGTACTTCTACTACTAGTTTGATCTGGACTCTCAGAGGCAGACATGTAAGATGTTGTTTACAACATGATCATGTGAGAGACAGAAAGTACAAGAGGGTCCTGCATGTGTACTGTTTGCACAGTGGTGTCTATGTGCATTAGTGTGCCATTTTGGGCATGTGAGTGTGTGTGTGTTTGGTGTCGGGGTCAAGGGTCATTGTGTGGGTGGTGGTGGTGGTGGTGTTCAGGGATGTTGTTTTGAAGCAAGATGAGACAGAAAAACACATGAGAAAGATTGGGGGGGGGGGGGGGGGGGGGTCCTACAAACGTCCAAACAGAAGCCCTCGAATGGCCTCCCAGACGGGGCCCCTGCATAGAAACACACACACACACACACACACATACACACACACACACACACCCTGACCATCTACCTTGACCTCCCACCACGACGCAAATTTATCCTCAATCTCATCCACTGAAGGCCTCTCTGATGAAGGGCCAATTAACCCAAGGAGGCAGGAGGTGTGAGGTATTTGTTTGGGCGTCACATGACTGTGGCCTGTCCGTTTCTGCATGTCAAAGGTCGAGGGTCACGGCCGTCAAAGTCAAAACATACAACCACAACAACTACTCTGAAAGCTTTGAACGTATCGTAAAGGAAAACACCAAACTTAACTCACCTTGGACTCACAAACGCAAACATTATACAAAGTGTTTTTTTAAAGAGACAGTAAGTCTTGTGCTCATCATTAGAAGCGGACAAGAGATTATAGAAATATAATACTAATGACGTATGTTCCTCCTGGTTTTATATGCTGGATTACACCCGTACCCAAAAATAGTGACTCACTACTGATCTCACACTACTGAGTCACAATTGACTCAGTTATTTATAGTCAGTTACTTTTTGCTTCCCCCTTCAGTTTGAAAGGCTCAGTTCAAACAAATTAACAAACACACATATTTTCCTAAACTATTTCTTTCTGGCGAGAGATGTTGCCGTTGAACATTTAAAGGATAGGTTCATAGTTTTTCAAGTCAGGTGTCCATATGAACACTGAGAGAGGTTTTCCTCGCTGTAATCATTCCTCCTGTTCATACTGGATATTAAAAGATCTCCTTCAAATGTGCTTTCAGTGTGAGTGATGGGGGCCAAAATCCACAGTGTGTCCACACAGTCATTTAAAAGTTGATCTAAAGTTGAGCCTTCAGTAGTCTGAGTTAGTCATATGAGGTAGATATCTGCCACATTTATAGTCTTTGTGTTTCCCTGTTAAACTGTAGTGGGAGTAAAGTAACAAAAACAGACTTTTTGTTAATAAAAACACTGTAACGTTGAACAATATACTTGATTTGACTCCTTTGGGTGGCCAAAGCTTAATATTGGCTTCAGATTATCGTCTAAATACAATTTTTTGCACAGGAGGATTGTGGATATTGACCTCTATCTCTTACATTGTAAGAGCATTATGAAAGGATCTTCTAATGATCAGTATTAACCAGGCGGGGAGTTCCGGTCCTCTGAAATGATGCGAACACGGAAGTAACTTAAAACTGCATTCTATTAAAAGGCCACCAGGGGGCGACCGTTTTGGTGTCAAAAGGACTTCCGTTTCTATACAAGTCAATGGAGAATTCACCAACTTCTCACTTGATTTCTAACCTCAGTTAACGTTTTCAAAATGTGTTTATGGTCTCAATCGCTAGTTTAAAGCCTTCTTCAATGCAGTATGATGTTCATTTGTGAAATTTTGGCCTCCCTGATTTTATATTTGACGATAAAGCAGGGTATGCATTAGGGCGTGGCTACGTCGTGATTGACAGGTTGATTGGTTCACAGGTTCAGGAGGGCGCCTCATGCTCCTCCTGATGCCCATATAAGTAGAATCCGTGTTGTTTTTTTACCCAGCAGGCATCTGACATTTGTTTTAAAACAGCCTTTAAAAAATTGTGAACCTGTCCTTTAATTAAAACAAACGTGTTTCCAGGTTGTGAAAAATCTCTTTGTGTTCATCCTTTATATTTGGTAATAATTATAATAATTCTCATTGGATTCAAGCTTTCTGATAAGCCATAAATCATCATTAATTAAGTGTATATAAATTGGTAATAAATGTCTTCAGATATTTCATTAGCGACGCTGGCAGCATGACTGGATAGCATTGTCCACCAAACTGAAATATCTCAACAACCTGTGAGTTGCAGAAAAGTTTGTACAGACATTTGTGATCCTCGGAAAATGAATCCAACTGAATTTGATGATCCTCTATCTTTCCACCAAGAGTTTGACCTTTTTTTGGTTTTTGTTGAAATGTCTCAACAACTGTGTATTACTTAAAGTCTGTGTAAAGTAAGAATAAATATGTGTTCTGAGTTTGACATACCACAGAAAAGTGTGTTGTTAACCACCCTGCCAAATTTGAATGATTAAAAAAATCGCCAAATATATGAAATTAGGCTTCAAAGTTGAGTAAAAGTCTGCCTATTTCTCTTCTCCCAAACGCTGTGGGAGTGGCCGCCGAGTTCGCTGAAGCCCCGCCCCCTACCAACTGTCACCTGTCAATCAAAGTCACCACCTCTACCAGAAACATGGACGCTAGGCCTGAGAGCTTTCTGCTGCTAACTCAGCTGCTAGCTCGGCGGCTAACTCGTGGCTAACTCAGCGGTTAGCTCGGCGGCTAACTCAGCTAACTGGCTAACTGTAGACTGTAGTAGTAGTAGTGTGCGCTGAATGTATTTATACCTCTACAGCAGCAGGGGCGGGTTTATGCTCCGGTGTGTAACCGTGCTATTGGTTACCGGTTATGGAGATTTCCAGACCCGTCCATTAAATCCAGACACAGAAATCTTGAAACACAGTTTGTGAAGCCTAGCTCCACAATTCAAATCTAAAAGGTTGAAATGCTTTTTACACCTTTTTTAGAAATACATTTATGACCTATTAATGTGTTTAGAAAAAAATGTCTGAATTCACTTTACAAGGTCTTTAAGATTTGGTTCACATATCCAAGTTCTCCTCAGGATGAATTGTAATAATTTGGGTTTTTTTAACTGGCACTTGCATCATCACAATATAAATGTATCGTGTAGTTTGTTTTTTTCCCATCAGCCTCTGCTGTACTTACTGCTTTAGCAAATGTTTGCATGCAACTCCTTTAGTCTTGTTTAGAAAGATGTTGTCAATTTGTCTGAGTGAGTTTTCACAACCTGGTAACCTCAAAGTTTTTCTTATTAATGGCCTATAAACAGTTGTGGAAAGCGAGTAATTGCATTTAGTAAGTAGTTTACCTAAGTATAATTTTGAGGTACTTGTACTTTACTTGATGCTACTTCATACTTCCACTCAACTACATCTCAAAGGGAAATATTGTACGTACTGCTCTACATTTATTTGACAGCTGTAGTTACTTTTCAGATGAAGATTTGACACAATGGATAATGGGTAATAAGCATAGACTGTATATTAAATGGACGTAACATCCGTGACGTCACCCATTGGTTTGTGGAGTGCTGCTTGGAAGCGAATAGTTTCAGATCCGGGCAGCGCCATCTTGAAAATTTCCGGTGCATGCTGGGTAAAAAAACAACACGGATTCTACTTATATGGGCATCAGGAGGAGCATGAGGCGCCCTCCTGAACCTGTGAACCAATCAACCTGTCAATCACGACGTAGCCACGCCCTAATGCATACCCTGCTTTATCGTCAAATATAAAATCAGGGAGGCCAAAATTTCACAAATGAACATCATACTGCATTGAAGAAGGCTTTAAACTAGCGATTGACACCATAAACACATTTTTGAAAACGTTTACTGAGGTTATAAATCAAGTGAGAAGTTGGTGATTTCTCTATTGACGTATAGAGACGGAAGTCCTTTTGACACCAAAACGGTCGCCCCCTGGTGGCCTTTTGATAGAATGCAGTTTTAAGTTACTTCCGCGTTCGCATCATTTCAGAGGACCAGAACTCCCCGCCTGGTAATAAGATAATATAATAAGATAATATAACACGCTTTTAAAATACAACACATTGTTAAAGATGAAACCAAAAAGCAGTGTGTAGTCGGGCTCACATTTCAGATGTCTATGAGTTGTTAACAGCTCCACCAAAATAGTGATTTTCCCCTCTAAACTTCTCACATGCTTTAATTCCAATAAATGTTCAAATGATCCAATATTTCACCAAAAATCAAAGATTAAAGAAAAAGTCCAAAATCTGAAGCAGCTTCATGTATCAGAAAGTTTTTTTTTCTTCTTTCCTCTCCCTTTAATGAACTCACCACCCCTTAGATTTATGTGGTGACCCTTTGGAGGGGCCCGACCCCTAGGTTGGGAACCACTGGACTAAACTAACTAACTGTATATAAAGTAGTGTAAACTAGCTCCACCTCCAGCAGCTACAACAGTAACATGCTGCTCTAACACTGATGCTTCAGTATTAATAATCTAATGATGTCATATATAATAATATATCAGTCAGAGGGTTCAGATGAATAACTTTTACTGCAATACATTTAAATAATTATGTACTTAAGTAGGATTTTTCATCATTGCTATATTGGTACTTTAGTAAAGGATCTGCTCATAAATAATTAATTAATAAAGCCGTTTTTTTTAACCATTTATAAAGCTATTCTAGCCTATATATATAAGTATATAAAGCCTGTTAGATAATGTTAGATAGACACATATTCATGACGTGAAAACTTCCAGTTAACAGGAATGTAGCACTCTAAGAATTTGGAAAGCCTTTCTCTGCTCACATACTCCTGCTCTGTCTTATTCAGTCTGGCTGTTTCAGATACGTTGCTCACTGCACGTCTCCCTGCCAAGAAAGCAGCTGCTAACCCTCAACCACACACACGCGCGCGCACACACACACACACACGCGCGCGCGCGCGCGCGCGCGCGCACACACACACACACGGCTGGCGGGTTAATTGAGTGTGGATGTCTTGAGTGGTTGACCTTCACGTACTCCCACCGACTCCAGAGGAAGAGAAAGACCTTATAAGAACATTTTCACTTTTTGGGAGAGTTTATGAATGTGGCATTTATTTTCTCCCAGGCCCTTCTTCTGTCGAGCACTCATTCCACCCCCCCCCCCCCCCCCCATTCATTCGTTCATTCATTTTTTCATTCATTCAGTCTTCAATGAGGAGGCGGATCCAGATCGACACTCACTCAATCAATCAGCTTTCCTGAAACACAGCAGATATATTCATCATGCTCTTTTCTCTCATCGATAACAAACTTTTTAGCTCCAGTGTGGTGCGCGTGCACATGGCTGCCCTGTGATTGGTGGAGACACGAGCTCCCTTCACTCAGGCCGTCGTGAACGCGCAGCCTTTATATACTTCAGCCTTCACGGTCGTGTTTAGTCTGAGCTGGAAACTCCAGAGAGGAACACAGACAAACACAAAGCGTCAGTATGCAGGGGAACTTGTCAGCTGTGCTTTTTGTTTTTTTTCTGCCCCTGGCCTGTCGACAGGTGCTGGCTCTGGATCATCTGCATGATGCCCAGGAGAAACAAGTGAGCCAAGCCAAAAAACGCCTCTCTCTGCAGAGCACAGGTGAGTTGTTAACAGCAGTCCTGCCTTCATTGTCCTCAGCATGGCACACTCTATTCAGATATTATAACTTTTAACCAATATTGGAGCCTCTGGTGGTCGATTAATGTCACTGGTCCTTTAATTCTTAGAAATGTTTTGTTTTCTGTTTTAACGTTTAAATGCCCAAAAGTACCTTTTATGGGGATTTAAATGTGGTTTTTATTCCATTTGAGTAGCTTGTTGGTCTGATGTACCAGTTGTACGTCTGGTCATGATAAGTCGATTAATCAATTAGATCCCAACTATCGTATTAATCACCATTTTTTTTGATAATGGATCAGAAATCATTTTTTAATTAAAAAAAAGGGTCCAAATTGTCTGCTTCCAGCTCCTCAGATGTGAATATTTTCTGGTTTCTTTATGACAGTAAACTGAACATCTTTGGGTTGTGGACTGTTGGTCTGGACCAAACAAGACATTAGAGGGCGTCATCTTTGGCTTTAGGAAACTGTGGTCGAGATTTTCTTTTCCTAAATTTTATGGATCAAGCATCTAATCGAGGAAATAAATAATTGTTAATCGCAGCTCTAGCCTGGCTTGACACTGTGGCTGCGATGCTCTCATTGGACAACCAGAGCTGGAGACTTACACCTGTTGAGTATTGATTGTGACACCTGGGCTTATAATAATAATAACATAAACACACATTGACAGTTTAGTGATTCTGCTCCTTTACGGGACAGTAAAATACTCAGTGGTGAGTTAATTAAAGTGACCTCTTCACACCTCTTATTTTGATCTAATGGGACCTTTCATTGCATCGTTAAACTAATGTTCCCCTCTGGATAGTTAACATTCAGTGTACTTCCTCTTTAACATCACAGGCCGGCCGGGTCTGTTCCGGGCCGTGCCGTTCCCCTGCTCGCGGGAGCGCGCGTGCATTCAGCGAAGGCGGAGAAACAGCGCTGCGCTTGATTTCACCCAAGTAAATTAAAACTAACAACAATTGCATTGTTGAATTCAATGTTTTGGTGTTGTAATTATCTACGAGGTTTTGCAACGTGGCTCACCCATCAAAATAAATGCTTGTATTCTTTTGTACGTCGTCACGTCGTACTACGTACTGAACGGAAATACCAAGGCAATCATTTCCTCGTGTGATTTGACACATAACACGCTGTAATTCAAGTCCTGGTATGGCATTTGTCGAACTAAATAAACGTCGATAACCAAAATCAAGATCATTGTGATTGTTTTCTGGCTTCAATGAAGTCTATTAAATCTACTTTACTCGAAATGTAGCTACTATAATAGACAGATGAAGCCTGGCCATCAAATGATTCACTGTGTGTGTACTTCAGATAGGCTACCACTCTATAACTTCTATAACTACTCTATAACCTTTTCTTCTGTTCTAGCCAAAGATATGGGGGAAACATATTATTTCAGACTGTTTACCTGTCTGCCAGAATTTGTATCCCCCTCTCTCAAAATGGACAGATGAAGCCTGAACATCAAATTATTTATTTATATATAGATACTACTCTACAACCTCTGTGACTATGAGCAAGTTTCTTCTCTTCTAGCCAAAGATATGGGGGGAAACACATTATTTCAGACTGTTTTTCTGGTCTGCCAGAATTGATGGATGATGCATGACACAAAGATTTATTGTACTTTATTTATAAGATATTATAATTAAATTACAAATATGTAAATAATATATAGTTGAAATGAATAAAAGCACTAAAAAAATTTAAAAAAAACTAAAATTAAATGAGGACAGACTATGTACACTAACTGAAACTGAACTGAATTGAAAACAAAAATAAATCAAAAGTAATGGAAACATACAAGACTATAATAACTGACATGCACACCACTTATCAATATACATATATCAATCTGTAGTTGCATCCAGGTTGGATTCACTGGGGGAGGGTTCGGAGAGATGAGAACTGGAGATGGTGGAGGCCATTATGAACAACACACATATGGACTAATGTGGACGCTCCTCTCTCTTCACTACAGAATGGAGAGATATAGAAGATCTTTTTTTCTTTTGTAACCACAGGCTTCACACTTAAATGTTTTAATTAATGGTAAATGGGCTGTCTGAGTATTGAACTTCCCTTCAGGGATAAATAAAGTCATAAATGTGATATAACACACACACACACACACACACACACACACACACACACACACACACACACACACACACACACACACACACACACACACTACGCACACACTTATATAAAAGTACAACTTACATAACAGATAGAACCTATACATCACAGGCAAGACAAGAGAAGGCCTCTCCATCTCTTGCAAATGTCATACTGAATCTGGAAAAACAAAGAATTTGGGTTTAAAATTAGACGTCTTTGGAAAGAAGCTGTTCATTTTCATTCTAGCATATCGATGTTACATTGTTTAACATATTTCATGTGGAATTTAAATAGTAAAATCTTGGTAAAAATAGAAAAATCCAACATAATGCTACAACAGAAATCTCAATATTTTTGTTATAACAGAACACATGTTTCATGAATCCTAGTTAATTGATTTTATTACCCAATTCTGTCTTTGATGTCATCTATGAAGAAAAAAAAAGAGGGACACTTTTTATCAATCGATTTTCAATTGATCTATTATTGATGGTTTTTAACTTGGCTTTTTATCTATATATCCATCTATCTATCTATCTATCTATCTATCTATCTATCTATCTATCTATCTATCTATCTATCTATCTATCTATCTATCTATCTATCTATCTATGACCATAGAGGTTGTAGAGTAGGTTAGTAGCCTATTAATCATTTGATGGCCAGGCTTCATCTGTCTTTTATAGCTACATTTTGAGTGCATTGTTTAATATAAATTTTACTTGGGTGAAATCAAGCGCAGCGCTGTTTCTCCTCCTTCGCTGAATGCATGCGCGCTCCCGCGGCCAGGGGAAACACTTTCTGTCGGGGATAACTACATTGGCACAACACCTGTTGGTAAAGCGCACCTCCCTGCTCGCTGTGTTGGTGGCTGTAATTCAATGCGCAGCTCCGGCGGCTCGATCCTGTCCAAGCACATTCCCTCCGTACCAACCGGGCTGTGCATGCCGGCACCTCCGGCCCGGAGCACCTGACCTGCAGCCTGCACAGCGGACATTTGGCCTATAACCGCACGTGCAACATCATCATAAGGATCCCTAATGCTGTTCCAAGATTAAAAAGGGTGTCATCATAAAGCCACCACCGTGCTCTGTTCCTTTGAGGTCTCAATTGAACTTTCATGTTGCTTAATTAATAGTAAATTGGAGTGACCTTTATCTTCTGACACCCAGATAAGTTTCTCATAACAATATTTTATTTAAAAATGAGACTTTCTGCAAACTGCAAACACTCTTGCCCATCACTGATTTTGGACAGTTTTATCTGGCTGTGTCTCCTCATCTCCTCACCCCACCCTGCTGTCCACCACAGTGCTTCCTGCGTGACACAACGTGAAGTTCCCTAGGTCATGCAGACTTGAGATGTCTATATTGAACCTGCAGTGGAGTATATGCTTTGGACGACACTCTCTTCTTTGTGATCTCTGTACTGTAGGAAAGTATTTGCTGATCTCTTTCTGTCTGTCTCTTTCGGTCAGCTGAGATTCAGAGTTGCCTGGTGGGCTCAGGGGACGTTGGCTGTGGGATGTTTCAGTGTTTTAGCAACAACTCCTGTGAAATCCAAGGCCTGCACCACATCTGTCTCACTCTGCTGCACAACGCTGGGCGCTACGACTCACAGGTGGGGAGGAGAACGAGAGTATGACCTCATGACACACACTAAGACATACACAGTATCATTAAACACTTCAGCAAACAATTAGTGAAAGTAATTTGTCATTTGGCCACTTTTGCACCGACTGACAGTCTAAAAGTACAACAGCAAGTAAGGGCCGGCTTGTACATATTGAGATACGTTGTTTTTTTTCAACATTTAATCCCTTCAGTAATTACAGTCATTTGTGAGGAATGCCTGTTGTATAAGGAGGAGAGTATAGTTCTGCACCGGCCACAGAACAAACTGAGAGCTGAAAGTGAAATGAGAGAGGGAACAGCTTGTCTACTTTACTAGAATAGAAGTAGACGAGAGAGTGATGCAAGTCTAGTGTTTCTCCAGAATGAGCGGACACAGTGGAGGATGTTCAGTGAAGATCTGTGACTGACAAAACAATACTATTTATAAAAAAATGCAAGAATTATGAGAGTATTTATCTCTGATTGGTGAGGAGATTTGTATCCTTCAAGTTACCATAGCAACGTTACTGATGCTTTAATTTTCAGTTTGTTAATTGCAATGATAATGGACTTTAAGCTCAGCCATACTGTTCCTTACTTACGATGCTAATAACCTCAGATGTTTACAACAATTTATCAACCGCTGAATCCAAACAGAAATACTCAATTGTTCCTGGATCTTTGTTAAAATGTGTTTTTATGACAAAAAACCCAAAAAACTGTGATTAGGCATGACAGAGGATAGTGTATGTGTCCTTTCCTACACTGACTTTTAATGTTTTTACAAAGATAGATCATTCAAACTTTATTAAAGTCTGTGTAAAGTGAAAATAAATATGTGTTCTGAGTTTGACATACCACAGAAAAGTGTGTTGTTAACCACCCTGCCAAATTTGAATGATTAAAAAAATCGCCAAATATATGAAATTAGGCTTCAAAGTTGTGTAAAAGTCTGCCTATTTCTCTGCTCCCAAACGCTGTGGGAGTGGCCGCTGAAGCCCCGCCCCCTACCAAGTGTCACCTGTCAATCAAAGTCACCATCTCTACCAGAAACATGGACGCTAGGTCTGAGAGCTTTCTGCTGCTAACTCAGCTGCTAGCTCGGCGGCTAACTCGGCGGTTAGCTCGGTGGCTAACTCAGCTAACTGTAGACTGTAGTAGTAGTGTGCGGTGAATGTATTTATACCTCTACAGCAGCAGGGGCGGGTTTATGCTCCGGTGTGTAACCGTTCTATTGGTCACCGGTTACGTAATTGCCGGGTTTACGTAACCCGGCGGTGATTTTCAGACCCGCCCCTTTAAATCCAGACACAGAAATCTTGAAACACAGTTTTTGAAGCATAGCTCCACAATTCAAATCTAAATGGTTGAAATGCTTTTTACACCTTATTTAGAAAATACATTTATGACCTATTTAATGTGTTTAGAAGAAAATGTCTGAATTCACTTTACACGGTCTTTAAAGTAGTAACAGAAATAAAGTCCTCTACCTGCTGCCTGGATCCTGTTCATTCACACACTTCATTATGGAGATGATGTATCACATTGCTAATGCATTGTAAATTGGTGTATTCCCAAAAGGTGAAGCTTCAAATTTACCACTCATCAGTATAATTCCAGAAAGAGTAGTGGCTATGTTAGCAGTTAAGTAGCTTTTTTTAGTAATAACATACATGAAACATATCAATATGGATTTAAAAAAAAATTACGACACAAAAAACCACATTAATAAATGTCTGAATGCCGTATTTGATACAACAGATCAAACTGTGCTAGGTTGAAACATGTTGGTATTTCTGGAAAGACCCTCAACTGGTTTAATACATATTTAGAGGGATATAGTTTTCTGTAATCCAAACGGTGTTCCACAGGGTTCACTACTAGGTCCTCTGCTTTTATTCATTATTATTGAAAAGTAGAAAAGCCTCACTGTAAATATCAGCTATGTAGCTGTGGTTAAATTCCATTTTAAGCAGTCAGTATCCTTGCATTTATTTGGTCACACTAGAAGATTACTTTTATTTCTTTTAATCTTATTCTTCTATTTATTGTATTTTAATACAATAGTCTTGTTTGCCACCTTTTGATTCATTTATTTAAACATGAACATGCTAAAAATTAGTTAGAGAAGACACTCTTTTTTTGGACAGGCTAAAAAAAGACTCTTTACAAGCATAAGAGTATCATTCTTATGCTTATCGCTATGATAGGTGAAGGGATCAACCGCTTTACCGTTTAGAGTTACAGCTGCTAAAGCATGAAGGGGAAATCGTAGTTCAAAGGAGGGGTTTAGAAAATGGTAAATTGACAGGTGGCCAGAGACTCAAAACGAATGCTATAACAGCAATATTGTTAGATATATATGTTTTTCTTGTTTAGGAGTTCTACTGCCCACAAATGGCAATAAAAATCAACAAATATTCCTTTAATAGTAGAAGTTTCAGGTCCTGATCAAGCCATATTTGATGCATGTAGCTTTGCTAACCAACCCACCAGAAATCCCACTAATTCCTCCTCTTCCTCCTCCTCCTCCTCCTCATCCTCCTCCTCCTCCTCCTCCTCCTCCTCCTCCTCCTCCTCCTCCTCCCAGGGTAAGTCATTTGTGAAGGATGCGTTGCGGTGCATGGCGCTGGGACTGCGGCAGCGCTTCAGTTGTGTGAGCCGCAGGTGCTCAGCAGTAAAGGAGATGGTGTTCTCACTCCAGAGAGAGTGCTACTCCAAACACCAGCTTTGCCTGGCTCTGCGGGACCACATGGACACTATGGGAAACCTGGTCCAATTCCACCTGTTGTTCCCCCCGGGGTGAGATTAATGCACACATACACGTTAACTAATAATCAGCAAGCTTTTATAAATACCCAAATGTAAAAGGCACAAGTGCAGCCATCGTCCGCAGTGCTCTTTGATACATAATCATGCACTGTATCACCATGTATTGACCTGAGTCACCCTTAAAGCTTAATTATAGAAGACTTAATGCAAAAATACGCAATTCTCACAATACTTGTGAGTTTAACTAGTACTTAAAGGAGGGCTGTGACTGTTCCCAAAATGTAACATCACATCACATCATTTTGTGAACGTCGTTAAAATGAAAATACAAGATCACAAGCTATTTTAAAGGAAGAGTATGCAACATTTGATAGCAGAAATAACACAACACTCAACTCACAAGCAGATAGAAAATATACTGAATAAAATTTAACAATGTCAAATTATATTAAAAGAGAAAAATATATAGAACTTTCAAAAGTGGATATGCAAACCAACTTAAATTATCTGGTAATGTTGTCCACAATGTTACTCAAGAGTTTTTGTTAGGAGGAAACTGAAGAAATCTGGCTTTGTGAATATGATATTTGCCCAAAAGACACAGCATTTGTGAGTCTCCCAGATTAATTTGAGAAATGTGAGTCCAAAAGGTACTTGAATGTGTAAAGATATAAAATAAATGAGAAAATGAGTCAACCTCCTCTTTGCAGGAAGGGACAAAAAGGAGAAACTGGGTCTAAAATTGTGCATTAATTTGTCATAGGGATAGTAGCTATGTACAGTTTTAATATCAGTTTCTTTAAGGAAACATCACTTATGTCCTACCAGACCATACGTGGAGCTGATGAACTTCCTGTTGAAGTGTGGAGATGAGGTTAGGTCGTGGGTGGGCCGACGGCTACGTGGGCAGTGTGAGCTGCACTGGGGGGCACTGTGCAGCAGCCTCGGCAGCACCTGTTCTCCCAGCCAACTGGATGCCCTTCAGCAAACTACCACCCCAACACCCACCCCACCCCGGCCTATCACAGCACAGGGACCCCTGCAGGAGTCAACCGGAGTTTCCGAACTAGAGGATGCGAGCAGGCTGAGTCAGACTGACAATGCAACTGAATCCAACGTCCCTGCTTCGTAGATATAAAGCGAGTCACAAAGACATACAGGGAGGTGCAGACAGGGTACAAAAGAATCCAAAGATGCACTTATTACCATTATAGTAGTAATAGAATTAATAAAAGTAGGAATAGTTATCAGAGTATTCAGTGTAGTATTGCTGGTTTATTTAATCTGTTAAGTATTTGTGTTGTATTTTTCTTAACATTTGACTTTGTACAAGGATAAAAACCAAGAATCTACCTCATTATTAACCACAGTGGCTGCATCCCCCTCTCAAAGGGCACAGACACATACGAGTAAAGACTACAGGGATTTTGTCTCCAGTTAAAGTGCAGCTGATGGCTCAAAGTCAGTATTCTACCTATTTAAGTCTGTTTTTTTAATTTATGAGGTATGTTATATTATGCACCGTACAGTCCGTTTCAAACACTATCAAACATTATATTGTAGACAGAGTGCAGTCTGCAGGAAGGGAAGCGCTCTTACGTTATGCTGTGTTATAAATATGTGCTTTAAATGTTCTACTTGAACAACCATGTGTCATACAGACCCCACGTTTCAAGCTATATTTTGTAAATTTTTATTTAAATGAATGTACAAAATACATTTGTAAGTGATTATGATTGAAAGTAAATAAACTTGAAAGTAAGTAAGTCAATTGTGACGTGTAAAACTGTTTTATTCACAACCGCACAGTTGATATAATGTTGGGTATTCTGCCATCTACTGGCATGTTTGGAGCAATGCTCAATATGTAGATGAAATATATACAACATTATACAAACAGCCCCTCTGTTTAACACTCACACAGTCTCTGACTCAACATGTTAGACATCAGTGAGGTGGTAAGTAATCACACAGATTTCTAATTCAGTAGTCTGATTGGAGGAAAGGAAGGCACAAGATAAAAGTACACATACACAGATTGTAATTTGACAGAAAAGTAAAAGGATTAACTGGAGGTTACTTCTGTGACTTTTTGTGCAAAACCATTAATGCCTTTGAGAAGATACTGTATGAAAGTGTGCACCCTTACCTCCAATTGTAAGAATTTTTTTAATTGTGTCTGCAAATTCATATAAAAGCTACTGAGTTCTGAGAGATCAGAGGGCAGTGTGATATCAAGTGCGGCCATTTGCAACAGGTATAAAAACTTTTGCCTTTACACAGTCCAACGACAAGTTTGTTTGAAGCAGACATTAAATCAATAACCCATTTTGCTCTTTTCACTTTAGCTGAAGGTTTACGTGTTCCTTCATAGGTTGATACCTTCATAAACATTTTTATAAATCCACATTGTTGCATATTATTCAAGCTAAAAACGAGGCTGCTAAAGAGGATGAAACAGACTCAAAGTGCATCAATTATTTAGTCACATTTAGTCCTTGTTTCCTCTCCATTCCTGATAAAACCCCACTTTGTAACATGTTGTAACTTCCAGCCGACCCCGGTTCGAATCCCGGCCGGAGGTCCTTTGCTGCATGTCACACCCCCCCACTCTCTCTCCCATGTTTCCTGTCTGGGGAAAGTAATCAACTTGGCTAAATGAAGGGGAAGAGGCGTTTTTTAAGGATGTAGAGGACGGTGGCAAGGAAGAGGGCCAGAGCAAGAAAGATCAGCAGCTTGTCTGTCAGTTCCCGCCGGTTGTACTTCAGGATCAGCTTCCTTCCCAGATGGATGGTCCCTGTCATGTTTTTAAACTCCTCGTTGGTTTCCAGCACTGTCCTGGAGGAGCTAACTGTGGTGAAAGGGAGGAGATATTGACAGTATAAGAGGACATCAAAACTTTGTTGTAATTTGGTTTCACCCTTTGTACAAAAACTATAACCCTGACAAAATCCCAACAACACATGGACAAAGAAGAGTTTTGTTTTTACCGAGTGTGCCGATGGTGTCATCGCTCTGATTCACCTGTTCGGCCATCATCCTGCTGATAGACATCAGACTCTCCGTGATGTTGCTGCTGGTTTCTACTAGGCTTTCTTTAGTCACCTTCCTGAGGACAAAAACACAAATCAGCTTTTTGTTTTCTACAATTCTGCAAAGTAGCAGAGGAATTTTTCGTAATCCACTTTTTTAGAGTGGAGGTAGGTTAGAGTGCAAGGTATTAAGGTCATGACCATAGACTGTATATAAAATGGACGTAACATCTGTGACGTCACCCATTGGTTTGCGGACTGCTGCTTGGAAGCGAATAGTATCGGATCTGGGCAGCGCCATCTTGAAAATTTCCGGTGCATGCCGGGTAAAAAACAAACAGGGATTCTACTTATATGGGCATCAGGAGGAGCAAGAGACGCCCTCCTGAACCTGTGAACCAATCAACCTGTCAATCACGACGTAGCCACGCCCTAATGCATACCCTGCTTTATCGTCAAATATAAAATCAGGGAGGCCAAAATGTCCCAAATGAACATCATACTGCATTGAAGAAGGCTTTAAACTAGCGATTGAGACCATAAACACATTTTGAAAACGTTTACTGAGGTTAGAAATCAAGTGAGAAGTTGGTGAATTCCCCATTGACTTTTATAGAGACGGAAGTCCTTTTGACACCAAAACGGTCGCCCCCTGGTGGCCTTTTGATAGAATGCAGTTTTAAGTTACTTCCGCATTGGCCTCATTTCAGAGGACCGGAACTCCCCGCCTGGTCATGACCCATAAAAAGTGAACCACTTACTCAAGCTCAATGGCATCACACTTACTGTATGCAAGTTATACTGATATGAAACTGACTCTTTTCTTTCTGTTTCGACTGCACTGACCTCTGTCTGGTGCTCCCGGTGTCTCCCCCATGGAGCAGCTCATCCTTCTCCATGTTGTCTATGGACAGTTTACAGGCCAGGTTAGCTTTCCTCCAAGCTGTCTGGTTACTGGAATCAAAAGAAAACATAACACAGTCAACAACTTTGTAAACTATACATCATCTTTTTTTTTGTTTTCATGTCCTCTGGTTAGCTTTGTCTGATTTTATTTTGTATGCATGCTGTTAAACCACATCAATGTCAGTATTTACTCACATTTATCTACCTACTGGATGACTAGGCTCATATGAAAATGAAGAGATAATACATTTGAATGGTTGCATGTCAATGAAATCTGTGAGGTTTTTGGTGAAACTGAGAGCAACTGTGGTTAAATCAGCATAAAATCCATTCTTGAATGGAATATAAAAATAATCCCTAATTCTCATATGTGTGTGTTTGTATCTATGTACCTCAGCATTTGCTTTCGCTGGCTCTCCGTCTCTGCCTGAATGGTCAGTCTGTCAGTCTCTCTGTCCTGCTCTTTGGCCATCTGCTCCAGATCCTTAAAACAATAACAACAGCAACATGGCATCCCCCTATCAAATAACACATTTCCAACTTGGAGAGAGAAATCTGAAACACGGCAGAAACAGCAAGTATGTATGGCTGAGGCCTGACCTGTATCCTGAGTCTGAGATGGTTGAACTTATCTTTGACCTGAGAGTTAAACTCCAAGAGAGTAGACTGAGGTCCAGGGCAGTCTCTGATGTCCTGCAGGTAACACACACACACACACACACACACATATAAAGGTTCATCAGTATCTAAATGAATATTACAAATAAGAAAATGTGTCGTTCTCTTAATCAAATGAAAACTGATTAAGAAATAAAGAAATAGAATTAAACAGATGTATAAAATGCAACATAACTCGAGTCATTCAGTGGGACAACACAATTAACAAAATCTCATTAAATCATTAATTGTATAAAATATAACTTGCAAATTAATGAATTACATTTTACTCTAATTGGTATGCATATAGTGTAGTGGGGAACCATCACAGTTAACACGCAGCTCAACTGATCATTAATCAATTACCAATCTTGTTTTAATGGCTATTGATTGTGAAAATATTGAATGACCAAAGTCTGCAACATTAAGGTAAACTTACTTACATACTGTTCTTTTGATTTATTGATTTGACTTTAGGACCACAACTAATGATTGTTTTAATACTTGATCAATCTGTCAATTATTTTCTCAATTTATCAATGAATTGTTTGGTCTATGAAATGTCAGAAAATGCTCAAAAATGTCCATCATTGTTTCCCACTACTCAAAAAGGTCTTGTTTGGAGATAGATAGATATTCAGTTTACTATCAGAGGACTCAAGAAACCAGAAAATATTCAATACAGTATTCAATATTCTAATATTATAATGCTTATTTGAAAACGAAAAGAAAAGAAAAGATTTAACTGCTTTTAAAGGTTATTCTATAAAGATATTGTGTAGTTATATTTCAAAAGGAAAACATAACTTTTCTACCTAAGTGAAAACAAGAGCTCTACATGTCCATATGGTAAGTGGGTTTAGTAGTCTGGGTGGGAGGAAGCAGTGAAATCAACGTTTTTTGTGTTTTCACAAGCAAAATAAAGGTGACATACATTTAAAAGTAGTGTTAAAGGACGTTAAAGCTTTTCAAAAGTAATTATTTTTGTTTCCTTTAACCCAAAATCAGAAGCTAACATTAACGCATTACGTAACGACAACAACGACATTCACTTCACGCTGCTGTTGCCTCAGTTATATTTATAATGTCATGTTAATGGCAGGTATTTAAACAAAATGTTGCATGTGATAAAGAAACTATTGTTTGGACTCATCAGTGTCCTCTTTCTTCCTTACTGTGACACTAATTAAGTTTGGCCGCCGGCTAATGTTAGCTTCACTTCTGTTGCTAACCTCTCCAAACTGAAACCAACACCAGAAACAGTGAGTTAATAAACCAATATACTGACTACGCCTTTTCACTTCTTACCTGGATGAGGGCCTTAATCTCCAGGTCATATTTTATAATTTCTTGTCCACAGATACGGACATGAACATCCGCAGAAGACGCCATGTTTGTTTATATACGGCAAGCCGGAGGCTCCAAAGACAAACGCGCTGTGTTGGTGCACCGGTAGTTTTAAAGGGCAAACGGATGTAGACCTTATATGGGTCAATGAAGTATAAGGATTTTCAACAACTCAATTTTAGAATAATAAAAACAAGCATATCTAATGCAGTAGTTCAAACATTCAGAATGTTGTGTACCTGAAAATCCATATTATAAATTTGAAAGTGATTTTAGTGGGTTTTTCAAGATTAATTGGCACTGGCCTTAAAAAAAGTCATGTGGTGCGACCATGATTCATCTTGAAATATCTTATAAAAATAAAAGATCATCATTTACAAAAAAAAAAAAAAAAAATGCAAATACTATTTCAAGATGAATCATGGTCGCACCACATGACTTTTTTTTTAAGGCCAGTGCCAATTAATCTTGAAAAACCCACTAAAATCACTTTTACATTTGTAATATGGATCTTCAGGTACACAACATTCTGAATGTTTGAACTACTGCATTAGATATGCTTGTTTTTATTATTCTAAATTTGAGTTGTTGCAAATCCTTATACGTCATTGACCCATATACAGTCTATGATGTAGACAAGTTAACTTATAAATTAGATTCAACTGCGCAATCAAATTTTGTGTCCATGTTTTTATTTTATAAATTGCGATTCTCCTGTTTCTTTTCTGTTATAAAATTTTATTTTTTACATTCCTTTGCAGGGAATAAGGCCAGAGACCCTTAAAATATCCCAGAGGAATCTTCTTCTGTTATATCCACTGTGTCCAGTACATCCTCTGCCTCCGTCAGTGATCACCTGCCATGAGGTACGATGAACGACATGTTGAGTCTCTCCTAGGGCTGGGTCTCTGTATGTTTATAAATCCCTTCTTAAAACCCATCTCTTCTCCATGGCATTTGACACCTTGTGAGACATTGATTTTATTTATTTTATTTTATTTGATTGTTTTGATTGTATGGCTGTTATTTTTACTCATGTTTCTGTATTTGGTTTATTTCATTTTATTTTATTTGTATTTTATAAGCAATTCTATGCCTCATGTGAGCTGTTATGCCTTTTATTATGTCTTTTCTTCTGTACAGCACTTTGGTCCACTGTGGTTGTTTTAAAGTGCTTAACAAATAAAGTTTGATTGGATTGGATTGGGTATCGGTAAACGAAACCCTTAAAGTATCAACCGAAATAAATCAATGCCAAGTACGTCGAAGAAACATCTCCTGTCAAACTATACTTGCAATCGATCCTTTTTGCACCCAGAGCTAGAAAATATGACCATTTGTATAGACTTGTTCACAGCCAATCATCGCAAGCATTCTTTTTGATTTAATGCGACATGTGATTAGTGCTTCTATTCACATGATGGGGATCGATTGAAATAATCAATTGGTATCAGTATAACTTTAAGGGTACTTGGATTGGTGCCAATATCGTAATTTTTTAAACAATACCCAGTCATAGTCTCTCCAGTCAGTCAGTTCAGTCATGTCTCACTGCTGAAGAGATACCTCTACTAGTACCTGCATTTCCTAGTCAACCAAGACCAGTTGCTTGGAGAGAGAGTTTGGACACGTCAGGTCCCACCAGTCAGGATTAGTCCGTTCTTTACCAACCGCGTGGCCAGTGCAACCACCTATCCCACAAAACACTGCCTCACAAGTTTCATTAAACCTAAAGAAGTGAGAAAAAGAAGAGCATCTGACAGAGGGGCCAGACAGGCTGAGCACAAAGCCTACAGTAAACAGGCCTCTGGGACAAAAGTCAGAGGCAGGGCCTGGCTCATCTGAGGTACAGGGTCCACACAGGTCAAAGGGAGGGTAGCTCCAAAACAAGAACAATAGAGACGTATAAGAAGAGTCTGTGAAAATGACATGACTTCACTACATTGATTCATCTGGACCCTGAAACAATTTTTCTCCATTGTTCAGATGAATTGTTAGAGTTTTGTTTTGTTGTTTTGAGAATAGGTGACAAAGACACCAAAGATGGATTCCAGTTTGCTAAATATCACAGACCTACGTGTATTCTGTAAACTGGGTTGTGAATAACTTTAATAAACTAATTCAAATAAAATGTCTTGAAATGAAAACTGCTCATTGAAGAGTATAAAAGTGTATCAATCAAGTTGCATCAATGGACGGCTTCATAGTTCAAATCTTAAAATGCCAGTCAGGTGCCCAAATAACCACTGAAATAGTTTTTTTTACTCTTTCTCACACACACACACACACACACACACACACACACACACACACACACACACACACACACACACACACACACACACACACACACACACACCCACACACACACACACACACACACACACACACACACCAGACCAGAACATACAGTGTATAAACATACATAGTTGGGTTTTTCTTTTAAATTTTTATCATACAGTCCATTTCATCACAGTCCAAATAATGACCAATTGTGAATTGAAATTATAATCAAGTCTAATAGTAATACAGTAAACGACATATTAAACATAAAATAAAGGCAATTCCATATGTTTTCAAAAATGTAATTACTGTTAATAACCCACTGGTGATTTGAAGAAATGTTTAAAAAAAGAAAGAAAGTGAAATCATGACCAAAAAACTAACTCCCTGATCATCTGATGGCACCACAGACTACTGAGAGTTTTAAAAAGGACTTCAAACATTTCTTTTTAGCAGAACCTTTGACTTTTAATTAAGCTTGCTAGTTGCTGCTTTATGCTATTGTTTTTTATGATGTTTTATGTTAGATCTGTCTTTTATATTGATGATTTTACCTTTTAGCACTTTGTGATTTGCTTCAAATGTAAAGTGTGTTACAAATAAAATGTATTATTTTTATTAAAAACTCATTATAATTATTTTATTAACAATACTGTTTTACTAATACTTGATGTAATACTTTTTTATTGTAACACACTGAAACATCTGAAATTGAAGTCATGTTTTTCCTCTCAGTTTGCTGTTTGAGGATTGTCTGCACAAAGCGCAAACCTGCGTCATTTTGCTTTGAACGTTTGCAACTGATTCAGTCCGCGAGCTGTGGGCGCATCTCGACGCCTCAGTGACGTAGGCAGAGAACGACGTTTCCGTAGCAACTGGGGCCGGTCCGTTAACCGCAGCGGCCGCTGTGCTACCCGGAGCTCATCGAGGAGTAGGAGGTGGCGGGGATTGTCTGTCGGATAACCGGAGGCCACCTCTGTCTGTGGGGCCGTAGAGACACGGGGGGCGACGCAGTATCGAGGCGGTGAGCCCGCAGTTCCGCGCGGAGATGCTGAATATGTGGAAAGTCAGAGAGCTGGTGGACAAAGCGTGAGTACCGAGAGGCTGTGGAGCTAACCGCTAACCGGCTCTAACCGGGCAGCATCAGCAGCTTTTACCGCTGACAGAGGAGAGGATACGGGCCGTGACGTCACGGTCGTAGCCCCTCAGCTGTTAGCTCCGACTACCTGGCTAGCTGCCAATCATCTTACTAGTGGCTTAAATAGAAATGTGTGTTTTCACCCTGGTTTAGTTAAATGCACCTGTCGCCCACATTGCCGTGCACGGGCCGGGCAAAATTCAACATCACACACCGGAGATGAATTTGTTTCCGATGCAGCACGAAAGCTAACCAGTTAGCTAATTCCGCTAGTTTTGCTAAGCCCAGCTCGGCTGTGTTATTATCGGTGTGCTGTTTCCGACAGGGCTGCTGCAGAATCACGCCCTGTCCCGCCCTGCTGAATCCGCCACCTCCACTTGGCATCCACCTAACATCGTGTAACCCTACTAGAAAGAGCTAGATAACGGTATCTTGATAGTAAATTACCCCATCACGTTTCACACTGTAGCTACACCGGTATAAACGAGGCCCTTGCCCCCCCCCCCTGATCCGGGACAGGTTGACACAACAAAGCAGAGACAGATCATAATGGAGTAGCTAATGCTGGTGTTGCAGCCTATCACATGTTTGTCTGGACAGTGCAACCTGTGCATGCTCCTGAGTGCTTTGTCAATACTGTTTGCTGCAAGTATAGTGTAATTTTACCCCAACACAGGGTAACAGCAGCTTCCTGCCCTGCTGAGGCAGGTAGACTTATATGAATATATGCTGAGTAAAACCCAGACACCTTCAAATTGGGAAGATGCACTGATGCAGAAACAGTCCTGGTTTTACTCAGCAGGGTAGTCGAGTTAACTAAGCAAATCTGCCTCTTGAAACAGGCCCCTTCATTTAATAACGAAGTACAAAACTTGTGCATTCGATGAAGATGACACCATTTAATAAAGGCTGGATTTGTGGAAGCTGAAAATTAAACTTTAAACATTTTAACGCAGCATTACAAAAACAGTTACATTTAAAAGCAAGACTGGTTTTTTTGTAGTCCAGTTGTTAATACAGCAGGGTTCACTGTCTCTCTACAACAGGTTGAGTAATTTTAATATTATTGAGTCCTATTTTTTACCAAACTATCTCAACTATCTCAATCTTTGCTGGTGTATTTTTTTAAAGGCGGGGGTTCAGGTTGCATTTTGATACAAATCCTGCAAACAAGCATTCAAACTGTACTTATTGTACCAGAACAACACGGAAACCTTAAAAAACACATAATTAAAAAAACACTCTGCACTGTTGCAGTGAGGGGTCAGTTTGGCACAAAAGTGTATATGTTTTTGTTTTTTCTGAGACAGTACACATAAAATTGGCCTCGTATATCTTTTAAATATAGATCAAGGTGATGATTTACATAGATATGGCCAAGAGGAAGAGGGAGTTGCCCTCAAGTCCTGTTCTATATTTTCTACATCACATCTTTTCTTTTACACTTTCTCAAAAACAACATAACTGTCCAAGCAAAAGTAACAACAGGAATACCAACATGAAAAGGAATATTATATTTCACTTTATCTGCTTAGTTTGAAAGACCATTCTCCAGTTGGAATCGTCTTTTAAAGGACCAATTATACCGCAAATGTCATAAGGGGAAAAAACGAAATGAAGATGTAAGATTAGGGGTTATAAAGAAGTAACAGACAGAGAACCCAGCATAGCTCAGACGGAGTAATAGACACCAGCTCCCATCAGCTGTTGGTTGTGCCTGGCTGGGCATCATGAATACACCATTATTGATCTACCTCGGCAGAGCTGGCAGCGGTGGCCTTGCTTTTCCTGCAGATTAAGAGTCACACTATTGTGGAGCCTACGCTTCCTGTCTCCATCTTATCTACTGACAAAAAACAGTCACAGGCAGTTTCTGTAACATACAGATGCCTCTTATTTCCCTTCAGCGGAGAGGGTGGCAGACCTGAGAGGAGAATGCGACGGAGAGGAAAGGACAAAAGAAAAGAGAGTGACTGCTTAGGATTAAAGCACCGAGAGAAATGAAGAGCAGGAGGATAGAAGATGAGATGGAGGGTACAGATATTTTAAAAAAAAGGGGCAGATGAGAGGAGATGAGGGAGGAACGACAGGCTGCTGGAGTAAGATAGAGTGATGGCAGAGAGGAGAGGAGAGGGAGATGCTGCAGTGCTTTGGCGGTGTGTTTTGCCAGAAGTTTGTAGCAGCAAGCCGTGCCCATCACAAACACACACACACACACACACACACACACACACACACACACACACACACACACACACACACACACACACAAAGTAAAACAAACACAGCAGCAGGTGAGTTCACATAAAACAAAGAGAGCAGGAAGCAGATGTTGTTTATGGGGAGGTTTCGCTGTGTTTTCCTCGTTCTGTACACAAACACACAGACACACACAGACTGATATACAGGCCCTGCTCACCTCACTTTCATACACACACACACTAAAGCTTTTGTGTCCTAAACAGTTGAATATTTTCTTAAACAGTATGCTTGTGTGCACACACCTGCATGTCTTCCCTCTAAGAACTGAGGCAGGTTTTTAAAAAGCTGTCATTTATTATTCAGTGAACTTTGATTCTCTTTTTTCATCTGAGAAACATTTATTTTATTTCCCCACTCGATTTCATTGTGTGTTTAGCACGGCTCTCCACAGTTGCTCTTAGTTTGAGTGTGCATGAGTGAGGTGTTGCAATATGTTGCAAAAAGTAAACATCTGTGGTGTGTGCGCACGTGTTTAAATGTCTGCATGTCAGTCAGCCATCTTCACACAATCTATATACTCTCTTTCCGGAAATAGAGTGGAGTGTGGGGGGAAATCAGCACAGAGCATTTACTGATAACTAACAAGGCTGACTGTTTGAAAGATTGACAGTAATAAACATAATATATTTACCATAAACTAGAATGTAAAGAAATACGGTTTCACATTGTCTGAAATTCTAATGGTAATCCTAATATCTATTTTACATGTTTGTGTCAACAGCACCAATGTGGTGATGAACTATTCAGAGATTGAGTCCAAGGTGAGAGAAGCCACTAATGACGACCCCTGGGGACCCTCTGGACAACTAATGGGAGAAATAGCCAAGTACGTCGATTTAACACACGATAATGACAGATAGACTGTACAATGTGTCGTTACACACAATTAGAAATGACAGAAAAAAAAGTGATTCTGTTTTGGTTAATACCTTTGTTTGTGTGTGTGTGTGTGTGTGTGTATAGATCTACCTTCATGTACGAGCAGTTCCCGGAGGTGATGAACATGTTATGGACAAGGATGCTGAAAGACAACAAGAAGAACTGGAGACGAGTGTACAAGGTACGATCACACTCAGCGCTGTGTCTGTGTTGCATGTGCAGGATTTGTCAAATATGAGCTTCGTTGTGCCTGCTGTCGGAAACGCACATGAGCACAAGTTTATTGTAGCTAGATATTATTACACCGTTTTCTCTGCTTTTACCCTTGTGTGCTGTGTGACTGTACATGTGAAATGCAATGATTTCAGAGGGAACGATACTCTCTGTCATATTGGAGTAGCAAAAGCCAAGGAAGAGAGTGTTTGGATTTTTAGATCCTGTCCCGACAGTCTAACTGCTCGTTAGCCTGTCGGGGGGAAAACCTTTCACTTGAATTGTTGAATTAAACAGAATTATCTATAATTCTGTCTCTGACTCAAACTCTTCCTATATGTCTCCTTCTCCCTCTACCAGGCATTACTGCTGCTGGCCTACCTGATTAGGAATGGGTCGGAAAGAGTCGTAACCAGTGCCAGAGAACACATTTACGACCTGCGATCTCTAGAAAACTACCACCTCATCGGTAAGTCCCTAAAAGAAACTCTTTAGTGTTTTTTCTTTTTTCTTCTTTTCATGTCAAATTGAGATATCTTGCATACAAAGTATAAGGATTGAGACTTTGGGGAACATGAATATCTACACAAATTTCATGGAAAATTTGACGTTTAGTTTTCAAGAAACCTTGTCATTGACAAAAAGTTGGCACTAGATGAGGTCAGATATTTACCAAAATGTCATAGTCATACCTGTGTGTGTGTGTGTGTGTGTGTGTGTGTACAGATGAGAATGGTAAAGATCAGGGCATCAATGTTCGTCAGAAGGTGAAGGAGATGGTGGAGTTCATCCAGGATGATGACAGACTGAGAGAGGAGAGGAAGAAAGCCAAGAAGAACAAAGACAAATACATCGGAGTCTCTTCTGACAGTATGGGAGGAGGAGGAGGAGGAGGAGTAGTAGGAGGAGGAGGAGGAGGAGGAGGAGGAGGAGGTGGCGGCGGTGGTAGCGGCGGCGGCGGCTTCAAGAACTGTAAGAAACAGCTCAAACCAGATGTGGATTAAAAAGATAATATAATTTCCCCTATCCAAACCCACAGGGATTAAAATGCATGAAGGTAGAAGGCTATAGTTTAAAGCAACTTTTTGAATGGTATTAAAAAGTTAAACTAGAATTGTGTCTTAACAAGTTATTTTTAAGTAATGATTAATCTTTAACTCTATAAAATGTCTAAAAAGCTCCTCCAGAGCTCCCAGCACTCAGCATCTGTCTGTCCCTCTGTTCTGTCCGGTGCATTTATAAACATCTCACACACTCAGACTTAACGCTGCAGCATTGCTCATAGTGTATCTGTTTGATGGCAAATTTTCATGTTTAACATACAGCCAATGAGTTAGTTAGGAGGACACTGTCAGTGTGTGTGTATGTTTGGGGGGAAATCAGCGCTTTAACCCACATCGCTGCTTTTAGCAAACAGCTGAGTGGGCGTTTCTATATGAACAACACAGAAAAAAAAGGAGTTGTCCTCAAAAAATATGAAAATAATAATTTTCTGCAGCTCTAATCTTATTGTGTCTTGTGTTTATTATAGACCGTCACTTGTCATGCAGCTATATTCAGGTGGCTTCACACACAATTATCGATGACTGTATGAGCCTTTTAATGGATAGCTGCAAATTCACTATGCTTCTCTTTTTGTTCATTTCTGTTTCTCTTGTCTTCTTCCCTCCAGCTAATGAGCTGGATCGGAGTAAGTGGGATGAGGACTGGGATAAGAGCAGAGGAGCTTTCCCCTTTAGCGAGAAGCTCGGAGAGATCAGTGACAAAATAGGCAGCACCATCGACGACACACTCAACAAGTTCAGGAAGAAGGAACGAGACGACTCCCCCGACAGGATCAGGTGATCATAAACGCTGACAGTATCCATGTGCACATTTACACATGTTTATACCATGATCTGAGCAAATGTTTCTTTTAAAATGGTCTGAGGGTGTATGCTAAAAATGCTACATGCTTTCTTGTGCATTGTAAGTGTTATTATTAGCTGATTGGCTTGCCTATTTTAACGCAGAAAAAAAGATGAAATGATGCAAAGAACGACCCGCTCATTGCTCATCAGATGGTTTTATGGCTCTGTGCCATGTGTTTACAACCTGTGGTATCTTGGATTATCTATTACATAACACGATGACAATGCATGACAAAGTGCAAGCACAGACATTCAATCTCCTGTGCTGCTTCTAATACATCCTTTATATGGTTGCCATAGTGACAATGAGGAGGACCGAGCGTCAAGAAACGGTAGACAGGACACTCTTGAGTTCAAAGATGAGGAGGAAACTGTCACGACAAAGAGCATCCAGATCACACAAGCGACAGAAACCACAACCACCACCACACGGAAACGCAGCGGAGCGACAAGCAACAAGACTCTGGACCTGGGTGCTGCTGCCCACTACACTGGAGACGGGAGCCCTGAGGAGAAGGTACACACCACACACACACACACACACACACACACACACACACACACACACACACACACACACACACACTCCCAGATGTGAGTTAAATTTTCAATAGGACATGTTTAATCACTGTCTCTACTTCTCTCTCAAGTCTTCAGTCAGGCAGTCCTCCAGTAGCGGTTTAGCTGACCTGTTGGTGATCGACCCCTCAGCCAATCAGAGCACTGCGACAGGTAATGACAAACTGTAACATCACACAAATAAGGAAAAAAAAAAAGTGTCTTTCATTGTTTTACTCCTTTGATTTTTGTGTGTGTGTGTGTGTGTGTGTGTGTGTGTGTGTGTGTGTGTGTGTGTGTGTGTGTGTGTGTGTGTGTGTGTGTGTGTGTGTGTGTGTGTGTGTGTGTGTGTGTGTGTGTGTCCATTTATCCAGGTGGTAATCCAGACCTCATTGGTGGCTTTGCTGACTTCTCCTCTCCTGCGGCCTCTGCCAGCCTGCCAACCTCCACCGGTAAACTCTCTTAAGTCTTTCCCCTCTTTGCTCCTCCTGTAGCAGTTCTCATTGCTGAAATGTACCCTGTCAGAACAAGTCCAAACGAGGTCCACCTTGACAAAAAAACCTTGTTGTACATTCTTTATTTTGACTGTATTTATGAATGTTACAATCGCAATCAAACTCATCACTCGTATCTCTTGTGTCCAGCTGCTGCATCATCCAATGGAAATGGAGAATTTGGAGACTGGAACGCCTTCTCAAATCCACCTGCTTCATCTAGCTCTGGTCCCTCGCAGCCCACCACAGACCTCTTTGGCAGCGCCCCATCACCTTCAGCTCCAGCGTCTAATCCTGCTTCCATCCCACCTTCTGCTGAGCTCTTTGACCTGATGGGTGGGGTCAACCATCAACTAACCAATCCGCATACAACACTGAGTGCCTCTCAGAGTATGACTTTCTCCCTGGGAGGAGCGACGCCAGGAGCACCTGTTGCTATGACCACCATGCCCCTTTCTCGCTCTCAACAGGTAGGTTCGGTACACATCACAGGAAGGCCTAGTTTCCTGCAAACTGCAAGAAAACGTTGTGAATTATGCATTTTTCTGAATGAATAACCCAGAAGCTTCCAATGTGTAGTACGTAGTCTAATTAATAGTCTAAATTAATATTGCATTAAAGGAAATCTGAGCTTAATCAAAATGTTATGTCAGTGCACACTTTAAGAATGCTTTTTGCTCTGATTAAAAAAAATAAAAATAAAGTGAGAGATTCCAGTTTAGGGCTGTTAATTGCTTTCAGTTTGTCTTTGATTTTGGATTTGAGTTTTTTCTGTTTATGTCAGATATTGTTCTTGATTCTATTTTTGAAGCTCAGTGATCATTTATTCATCTCAATGTAAAATAATTATGATTTTTCTCAGAGTTTGGGAGGCATGACGTCTCAGCAGCCCATAGGACAACAGCAGAAGGTCGGAGGTCAGGGATCATTAGGGTCGACATGGTCCGACCCCTCTGTCAACATCAGCCTGGACTTCCTATCAGCAGGCCTCAACCCCACCAAGTCACCACCCACACTCAACAATATCATCCAGCAACAAGGTACGGTGCCGTACTATAATTCATTTTCTGTACTAATTTTACTCTTACTTCAAAGAGAACATATTAATTACTATGGTTTTATGTTTTGTCTAAACATTTTAAAGAGAGGATAAGTCAGGAAGTGATTAAGTGTGATATGTTGATGTCAGAGAACATTCAGAGTATAAAATGTTTAAATTAGACTGGTCAGATTAGAAAAAACAAAGCAGATTAAAGGCCCGTCCACACAAAGAACTATAACAATGACGATGTTAGTGCTCTGAAAGTAATCCCAACGATATCGTTCGCCACCATTGATGTGGTTATTGTTGTGGTGTGGACTCCGCCATCCAGTTGAGATAGAAGAATTTTTAAAACTATGTATTTATTGTTGTTGTTATAGTTCTTGGTAAGGACCTACCTTAATTCCTTCTTGTCCCTATGTGTCTATTCAGGAGTGCCTCCCGTCAACTTGTTGGCCCAGAACTTCGGAGGACTGAACCTCAGCTCCCCGCCCCATGTGACACCCATCAGACCACCAGCCAATCCCATGATGGCTGGTAATACCATGATGATGGGCATGCCTACGTCAGTGGCAACTGGCATGCCGGCTTCAATGACAACGGGTATGCCACCTTCGATGACCACAGGGACCATGGGAATGGGGGGACTTCCTGTAAACCAAGGCATGATGGGAATGAACATGAGCATGAATATGGGCATGGCAGCTCCCGTGATGATGGGTGGTATGACTGGCATGGGAGTGCCAGGAGTTGGTATGGGCCTCACACACTCCATCACTCCAGCTGTTGGTCAGCCCAAACAAGATGCCTTCGCTAACTTTGGCAATTTTGGGAAATGAAGGAGTGCAAATAATCGTGTGAGTGTGAGTGTGCATGACTGAAGTTTGGAGAAGGTGAATCACAGAAGGACTGCTGTACTTGAAGACAACTTTGCATGAATCTTCTCTCTCTGCTTCTGCTCTTTTTGGCGAGCCAGTGATCGTTCACCATCTCGGTCTGTTGACGTGATTTGGAGGCAGGGGAGAGCGCCCACTGGTACCCCTTACCCAGTGGTCACTTGATGTGTGAAATGATGTCACACAGAGGGCACCCAATGAGCAGAGAAGGTGCCAACCCACAGCCTTGAGTCATTACTTTCCTGCGATGAAAGAATTTTGTTCTTTACCTGTTTTATATATGAACTTCCATACATCCCCCCTTCGTTACAAAAAGTCTGTTATGACACCGAGTTAAAAATCAGTAAACTTGACTCAAATCAAAATGGCATAGCTGCCTTAATTTTGCATTGCAGCATGATATATGTTTTATATCATTTCAGTGAAATTAAGTCGCAGAAGTTAAGCCATTACATTATTCCCAGGGAGTGACTCTATTACTTTATCTCGCTTTTTGTGCAAACATTTAAACAGTTACAGTATCAGGAGTATACAGAATACATTCTCCACTCCTCCAACAGAGTGCAGGATGGGTATATATGGTCATAATTATTCCTCTTGAGCCATATTAGGGTAGATGGAATTGCATATTACAAGCTTTTTCTCTTTGTCTCCCCTCTCCTCTCTTTTCATCGGGCTTGTAGCGGTTTATACTAGACGGATGCACAGTAAGACACCGAAGGGTTTGTAGATATGTGAAAGACAACATGAGTGAAGCCTTGAACTTCTCAGGACAATTGTCCCTAAAATACTGTTTGGCTCCTTGTGTTATGTCACTTTTTAGATTCCTCTGTCAGATTAATGCCTGATGAAAGGGTCAGTCAGTATTGTACTCAGAATACTATTCACTGATATTTTCCTCTCTCAGATCTATTCTACTTTCGCATACAGACACAGTTTACTGAATAGCATTACAGAATAATGTTTTTGAAGCTCCAAGCTATCACTGGCAGGACACTGGCTGTGGGAAAAGAGGGGAAACAATCACTTATCTACAAGATTTAACATCACAATCTTTGAAATTTCTTCCGTTTTTAAAGCATTGCCACATAGCAGAATTTGGGGCACAAGCCAGCAATGCTCCTTTTAATCACAGAGTATTAGTTTGCAGCAAACATTTTTCATCTTGCAGCTAACTTAATGATCTGCTGGTGTAAAGGATGCAGGTCTACACCTCACAAACTGTGGATCAGAAAATGACTACCGCCACATTCAACATGGATCAGATAAGTTGGAGGAATTGAGTTGAGTTTTAATAAATGATTTCTCTGGCTAGTTTAGACAAATCGAAGGGGTTTGAGGGTCTTGAGTGAAGTGAAAAATGAGTGAATGAGTGTGTGTGACTTTGTGTATGGATAGTTTTCTTTGTTTGATGTGCAAACACAGCTAAGCAGAGCCTTTTGTCATTTTCTGAGGCAATGCACTCCAAATGACCAAATCTTTATTTTGTTATTCTCAAAAAAGATGATTCCATAGCTGTTAGTTTAATATTTTATTAGTTCACTTGTAAGGTTATGTTCATATGGGAGAGCTACTAATAACATTGTTTAGTTCAGAGGAATCATGTTTTTGTTTCTTTTTCAGTACAGCTAATTTCATTTGATTGTACTCTCTATTTTCTGTACTTCATTCGACATTAAATTAAATTATAACATTAAGTATAATGTTTTGTCGTTTTTTGTAAGTGTGGAAAAGTTTGTCCTCGTGGTCTTTCTGATATTTGCTTTACATTTGATCCTGGACAGGGCCAAAGCTACCATGCCCTCTGCATGTCTGAGAATTGGGGGTTTTATACACCAAGGGTGAGTTTACATTATGCAATTACAAACTAACCAATGGTGGATCATTTCAAGGCTGGTTCCATTATTTTTTTTAATTCATTATTTAAGGCGTGCAGGTGGTCGAGTCGTTAGAGTGCATGCCATATATGCAGCCGACCCGGTTCGAATCGCGACTTGAGGTCCTTTGCTGCATGTCACACCCCCCTCTCTCTCCCATGTTTACTGTCTGTCTACTGCTAAAATAAAGGTGTCTATGCCGGAAAAAATCTTTAAAAATGAATATATATATATATATTCATTATTTAAGATTTGACAACTTTAAGACTTCTACCGAGATAGGTAAGTCGGGATCCCGAGATAACTTTTTGTTATCTCGGGATCCCGACTTAGTTATCTCAGGATCCTGAGATAACTGGCATCTTTTTGTCATTTGACTTCTTTTTTTTTGGGGGGGGGGGGGTCTCGCCCAGGGCGTCATTCAAGCTAGAACCGCCACTGCATATTATTTGGTCTTTTAATTTTGTTGGAATTCATGATGTTTTGCCTTCTGCGTTAAAAAACTAGAAGCCTGAATGTTCACGTGTAATGTTATACAAAATATAACTTAGTTAGCTTTAAAATAACTGAATAGAAAAAAAGATCAATGCACTGGAGCCTAGTTGTCCCACATTAATCAATGTCCCACGTGGTCCTAATCCACCCTACTTAGACACTGTTCAGTTTCCTAAACGTTCTGTTGCCATGACAACAAGCGGTTTTTAATTCATCACAGTCCGGATCAAACAACACATTACATTCAAATCTGGCTCCTACGGTCCAAAAGTTAACACGGCAGTGGAAAAACAATGGACAGGTGGCACAGAAAAAGACACCGAGAAACTGTTGAAGAACGTGACCCCGACTACAGTCCGTATACCACCAGACCACCGGACCGGGACCGGCGGCTCTGTCAGGCCGGAGACGGGGGCTACTTTCAGAGGCTGAGCCGGGAAAACGCAAACTACGCGGCGGCACCATTTACCGCAACGTTTGACGCTGGAAACGGAAAGCTACCCCCTTTTTCTACTTTTTTTGACAAAGCCCTTCATCAAGGTGTATCAGCCAAGGTGAGTGATCCCCATTAGCCACTATACCTCGCAATTGGCTAGTTGCGTAAAGTGACGGTCTACAACTTCCGGTTTGAGGACGGTGGGGTTACTGGGGTCCACACAAGTAATAATTACATCATTATTCAAGACAATAGTGTACTAAAATGAATGGTAAATAGTGAGCAAAAGCAAACAATGAATCTATAACAAATCTACTAACAATAACAGAAACAATCACAAGTACCCAGTGGTGTAGTCCAGGGTATACTTATCTTTCAGTAGTATCTGCGAGCCAAATTGCCCATTTTCTTCCTAGGATGGTGAAGAAAGCACTTTTGAGTTTATCTGATTGATTTTGATGTGTGGAAGAGAATGATATGTGTTTGTTTTTTTTTAAATCTAAGGTGAAATATGAACAAGGATGCATTGTCAAATTCAGATCTGAAGTATTTTATTTAAATAAATGTTCAAAAAATAACTAAAACACCATGTTTGCCTCATTTATATTGTACATTCATGCAGGCTGCCTGTGTGACCATTAATACCTACAAACTGCTCCTGATCAAGTCATGTTAATTTTATAATAGTGGCACATCTGGCCCACACTATCTGTTGCAAATGAGCTGTTAAAAAAGACAGTTTACAAAATAAACTACTGACTTGCCAAGTGAGAGAATAGGTGTCATTCCTTATTCCTTAGTCCATCCACAGTGTAGATGGACTAATAGTTCACTCAAAATGCATAGCTGTCTCTCACAAGTCTGTGGGCCTGTATTGGTTTAGTAATTTCATAATCCTTCCTCCCTGAGATCAAGCAGCAGAAATTATTTGACAATGAGCAAATACTACTGACGGATCTTTGGGTAAACTAAACAGAGTAGTCACTGTTTGTAAAACAGGGCGTTTTTCTGGGCTGCGTTAAAAAAGGGCAAAATTGAGAGTATACCCACAGGGACCACTACACCCACACTATAAATAGTCAGGAGTTGCACAACAACATAGTGGCTATATGAAACAAGGAAATTCCTCCTTAATGATCATATAGTCACATATTCTGTAAAAAAAAAAAAAACTAATAGAGGGGCTGGTTTTTTTGCCCTGAGGTAGTCTATTTCCTTAACCTCTTTTTAAAAACCTTTTTACTTGTTAAATGTCTGATGTCTGATGGAAGATCACTCCATGTTTTTATTGATCTGTACATAAAAGTATGTTGCCTTGCATTAGTTTTTGAGACAGGAGGTGAAAAACAACCTCTTGATGCATGCCCACACTTCTGAGCTACTATTCCCACTCCAGAGCACCAGGAGACAGGTCACTGCAGCTAGAGAACCGCTGACCCCAGATCTAGTCCACCTAACCCCAACCTCACCTGGTCTCGGATGTCCAGTCATCAATTTTACTATTCAGCCAACAGAGGAAGGTACAGTGCTCCCAAAGACCAGGGGTGATGAAGACAAATGTATTATCTTACAGATTTCTATGGGAGTCTTTTTCTAAATGATGAGTAACTTTTCCTCCACATGTCTCTCTCAGATCTGAAGCAGATGCAGACTGGCCAGGACAAGAATGGACACATTAAACGGCCGATGAATGCCTTTATGGTGTGGGCTCGCATCCACCGGGCTGCCTTGCACGAAGCCTTCCCCGAAGCCAGCATGACAGACATCAGTATTCAGCTGGGCTGCGAGTGGTCCAGACTGAGTCAGGAACAGAAGAGGCCCTACTTTGAAGTGTCTGACAAATTGAAACACATCCACAGAAAGCGATTCCCTGGTAAGAACCATTACACAGCTAAATGTCAGTCACTTAGAGGATAATTAATATTACTGTAAGTTCAGGATGTATTATCAGTATGAATCTGGATGGTAAACCTCCGACTTTCACTTACTGTGGCTCAGATTATGAGTTTCGGCCTCTGAAGAAGAAAGACAGAGAGAGTTTTACCTCAGAGCAAGAAGGAGGACAGGAAGCAGGGCAGAAAGCAGGACAGAGAGCAGGACCAGAAGGAGGACAGAGAGCAGAACAAGAAGGAGGACAGAGAGCAGGACCAGAAGGAGGACAGAGAGCAGAACAAGAAGGAGGACAGAGAGCAGAACCAGAAGGAGGACAGAGAGCAGGACCAGAAGGAGGACAGGACCGTGACATTTCCTTTTTTGTCCCACAAGCCATGCCTCCAGCTCAGTCCGAGTTGCTGGGTGTACCCGTGTACCCATGTCTCACCATGATGCCCTACACAGTGGGCTACTATCCCTACCCATCTATTTGTCCATATCATCCAATGGGTCCACACTCCAGGGTCCAGATCCACTCGTCAAGGTAGCGAGCAAGGAACACATTTGTTTCAACACACCAGCGTCCTCAGTTTTATTCTACAGCCAGCTTTGTTCTTACATGCACATTATCAAGATGGATCATTTTTACAACATTTACTGTATTATAGAAGAATAGGAGGAATTCACAGCTCAGACACAATTTAACACATTTATTAAAGGACCCTTTTCTAATTGACTTGTTGCATGCTTTAATTCAGTTTTTTACACAGATGCCAAAATGCCAGCGGCCCTCTACAGGGAGTGACGAATCACCACAACCAGCAGAGGGGAGAGACCGCTCTGAGCAGCCTCACCAGGGAATTCATGCAGTCGGAGCATCCGCCAGCTGAAGTCCTCATTAGATCCACCATGACATTAGAGAGCCTCGGACAGCCTGATACTGGCGCCAGTCCGCAGTTTTCAGCTAACAACAATGTGCAAATTAAATGTGAGGATGACGTCGACGTCGTGGGACTGCTCTAGGAGACTTTCAGACATAATACAGCTATATTTCGGAGGATTAGTCTGCATTTGGTTTCATGGTAAAATAAAATGTTCTGTGACTGTCCCTGTTGGTCTGCTGTTATTGTATAATACGTTATGATATAAAATAAAATGTCATGTTTGGATTTAATAATATGCTGATAAATAATATATTATTGTTACCTTGAACATTTTAAAGTAATTAAAGTAATTTTTTAAAGGTGTTTACGTTAGCATGAGGTGTAGTCTAAAAAAGTGGGTTTTCAATATTTTTACTACTTAAGCTTAAGTCTATATTGTGTTTTCCTTTTTTAAGCCACATCTAACATGTTGACTACAGTCTACAGTTGGATCATTGTATCCTCATATGACACTTGTTACCGTTAAAAAGAAGCGAGGATCATATATGACGTGCAGAATCAAATAATCTGTTAAATACAATGAAGTGGAGCAGATGTTTTTTTAAATTGACATTAATATTATTTTAACCGTCCAGTTTATCAGCTTTACATTACAGTAATGTTAACTCTCCTGTCGTCCTCCCGGGTCAAATTGACCCCATCTCTTTTGACTGTTCCTTCTTTCTTTCCTCCTTCCCTCTTTCTTTGCTCCCTACTCCTTCCATACTTCTTTCCTCACTTCCTTCCATCCTTCCTTCCTCACTTCCTCCTGTCCTTCCTCCCTCCCTTCCTCCTTTCCTTCCTTCCTTCCTCCTTTCCTTCCTCCCTTCCTTCTCTCCTTACTTCCGTCCCCTTTCCTTCCTTCCTTCGTTCCTTCTTCCTTTCCTTCCTTCCTTCCTTCCTCCCTTCCTTCTCTTCTTTCTTTCTTCCTTCCTTCCTTCTTTCCTTCCTCCTTTCCTCCCACCCTCCTTCCTTACTCCTTACTCCCTTCCTTCCTTCCTTCCTTCCTTCCTTCCTTCCTTCCTTCCTTCCTTCCTTCCTTCCTTCCTCCCCTCCTCCCTTCCTCCCGTCCTTCCTTGACCTGAGGACAACAGGAGGGTTAAAGGTGCTGTAGGCTCTGCCTCCAACATCAATAAATTAGTAACAAGTAGATTATGTTTCCTTCACTGCAGTTTGCTTTGCATCAAAGAACGATATACTAAAAAATTAATTACAAAATACAAAATACAATATACTAAATACTAAATACTAAATAAGAAAAACAGCAAAGGCTGAGGCTGTGTGATAAAGTGATCAAATTAAAATTAAAATTAAAATTAAAATTAAATTAAATAAAATATAGTGCAATATACAATTTAAAGTGAATTTAGTGAATTTAGTCCAGGCTGTGGCTGTGGGGGTCCTTTTATTGCCAGATTATAAAGTTGTACGGCCCTGGGGACAAATGAATTACTCAGTCTGTCAGTTTTGCATGACAGTGAGCGTAGTCTCCAGCTGATCATGCTCTTCTGCTGGATGATGGTTTGATACTTTCTTTAATGAAGGAATTTGGTTTAACCCCCTTTTGGTTATAAAGCAGCTGCACCTGTCTCTCTCTCTCTCTCTCCAAATGCACCACAGTGGATAAGAAGTTTTATTAACCAATGGCAGTTGTTGTGTTTCCTGTGATGATACTGAAACTACTGATCATTTCTTTTTTTCCAATGCATGTATTGTGAAGCTCTATGGCTTGATGTTTCTGAATGGCTTTTCCCAAATGTCCCTCATCTTGAAAGCTTCACCCAAAATGACATTATTTATGGACAATTAAAAAAGATGACTTTCTGGTCATTTGTTTTTGATTTGTCTTTTCTGTATGCACCTTGCACTACATGACAATATAATGACCCTCAAGGATACCATACTTTTTTCCACCATTTCTTACAATAGTGGACGCACAAAATCCCAACAGAGTACACCATACCTACCACCAGTACAGTAAAGACAGATAACTGGTCATATCAAGTGCCCATATTTCAGTCCTATCAACCACAGTCCGCTCACTGACTGAACAAAGACATCATGATACATTGGACACAGCGGACCAATGAACGCTGAGCCAAACTTATTACGGGAACTGATCAGCCAATCAGAACCCACACAGCGTGGCTTTCGCTATGATTGACAGCACACGTCAGCCAATAGGAAGAGTAAAAAAAACACTTAGGGGCGTTTCCAGGAAGACAGTGGTTACATTTTCCTGTAATGGCGGACCAGGCAGAGAGCGAGGCTATCGGGTTCAGCGACAACAGGTTAGAAAAAAAGCATATAAAGCATCATATTTATTATTCGCAGCATCTGTGTTATTAAGCACAAGCTGTGGATTTATATGCAGTTAATCAGCGTTGATTTATATTGATAGATTTTGATAAACAGGGGCATTACTTGTGAATGGAGCCACGCTAGCTAACTAGCTCGTAGCTAACTAGCCTGTGTTGCCAGGCTGCTCGCGTCTGCTGTCCGCTCGTGGCACGCGGTAAACACCGGCAGCCAGGTCAATCACAGACCGGTGGTCTCCCGTTTTACCGGACTGTTTCTCATCACACGCCCTTCCTGTGTTCACGGTGCTGCCTGTGCGCCAATGTGTCTGCAAAATAGCTTCCTGGCTAAGCTATGCTACGCTACATTCATTGCTGTGCACATAATATAATGAGACTCCATTCAGTGTCTGTCACGTATGAAGTGTTCAGTTTGTTTTGGATCAAAGTGTGTCCCCCTGCAAAGGAAAGAAGATATCACCTTTACGATTTCACAGCTCACATATGTATGAATACTAAACCCCTTAAATATCCCACCCAGACACGTTTTAAGATGTGTATAAATATGCTGAACTTTGAATAATTTGTGTGTAATATGCTTTTCCACAAAGAAGTTCACTTACCTTTTTTACATCCTTAAAATTGCCTCTACTCCTTCTCTCCTGTTTATCTATGCATGTGTAAAATATTTTTCATTTTAAAAGTTTAATTGTTGGATATATGATGTCTCCTTATTTCACTGTTAAGTCCATCCTCACTGTATGTGCACTGGAGGCTTCAAGTTGCATATTGGACCAGGATTGGCTCCAAACTAGTTGTGATGTTAAAATCCCGCTCAAACATGCCTTTAAAGTCTGACTTTTTGTGAGCTCAGAGAAACTTTCCACTCTGAACAGACGAATGTGAAAGTGGTTTGCATGTTTTTGTGTGCAGCGGGACTTCAACGATAACTGCATAAAGTACAACAGCTAAAAGCTACACAGCAAAATCCAAACCCATTTCAGTGGGATTCAGCATTTCCAGGAACATATTTCTGCTTCTCATGTAACGTGCATTAATCAGCAGTACAATATTATTGTAAAAACAAAACAATAATTGCATTATGGTTAGACTACTAACTACTAAGAGTCATTACTCAATATAACAATTTTAATATACTCTTTCTGTGGTGTTAAGTAAACTCCAAATTGTATCATTTTGCATAACCTTCAGTATGTATGCAGTATATTACTTATATTATGTCATTGTGGGACATTTGATTCATTTTATGAAGCACAATATTGGTGCCCAGATCAACGCTGTAAAGAATGATTCCTAAATGACTTTTTATGTATACGTATATATTATGATATGCAAGAACATCCTTTTAATAATTGTAATTTTTTTTCATAATACCCCACCTAACCTGTAATTACAGTTTCGGACATTAGAATTACTCAGTTTTGTTGAGTCGTTTGATAACTCGAGTTAGTATTGATCAGAGTTGTGATATCAGAGCTAATGCTACTCGACAGGTCTGGTATCGAACACTGATAAAAGTTGATATTTTGGTGTTTTAGAATGGCACAGCAGGCGGTGCGCTTCCGTGGCCCTGCATCTGCACCTGCGCCTGCCCAGACCCCGGTGTTACGTGGCCCACCACCACTCCTAAGGCCACCGCCGCCTCCTTTTGGGATGATGAGAGGACCTCCGCCACGACCCCCCTATGCACGTCCACCCTTTGACCCCAACATGCCACCCATCCCACCACCAGGAGGCATGCCCCCACCTATTGGACCTCCCCACCTTCAGGTAACCATTTCCATTGTTAAGTGAAGGGCATGTTTTACTGTATCATCGTGTTTTTCTTCAGGTTGGATATTCAGTGAATATTACAGTGCTCTTAGTCTGTTCATACAATTTATTGTAACGCAATAAATATTGATAAATCATTATAAAAGTACGTACACTGTGATACGGCATTTTATTCAGTTTGCACCCTCCTGTTCTGAGCCAGAGTAATACCACTCTGTAGTGTGGAGGGACAAGAGAGTACAGTATATTGTTACCACATACAAGGTGCTCAGATTTCACCTATTAGTACACTTCTGAGTCTGGTCCAGTCCAACGCAGCTACCTGTGTGGATGAGTGGAAGAGAGAGAGAGAGAGAGAGAGAGAGAGGTGAAACCATAAACTTGTATCTGGTAATTATTCTGTGTAAGTCAGTGGTTTATAGGCCTAAGTTAAGTGTAAGGAACTAAATTGCAAGTCTCTGCTATCAGTTAAACGACCAGAATGACCACTGTCTCATATGAATTCATCCAACTGCACTGAGCAATGAGAAGACCTGAGTCATTTGAAAAGAGATACCAGACGTAGTATTGAAGTTAAATCATTACCTGTTTACTCTGTGGTTGCTCACAGTCATCGTATAGTCACAGGGTTGATGTGAGTCCACTGATTGATACACTCCATCATCGATGACTGATTCCTTCCAGTGTGGCTAATCTTGATGTTAAGGCTTTTTCTTCTACTCGTCATATGCAAAGACCTCGGGATAAAGATGTTAGGTGATTAGCCCCGGGGTGAATATGAGTGTGAATAAGACATCTGGCAGTTAGAGTCTGCAAAGAAATTGACTCGACAGAAAGCTTGATTCCTGTCTAATTGAATAACAACAGTATTATTATTATTATTACCACAATTTTCTTACTATGGGTGGAGAAAATAATTGATTCTCGAAGTGCATGGTGATTCTTGGATGATACGATATCGATTCATGAACCACCTCATTTAGAGGGTCACATTTTGTTGGTGGATGGAGGACTTATTTAGATTATTAACCCCTAGTCCTTACAGTCAATTCAATGCTTGGCCCTTTTTTCTTTTTTTCTGCAGAGACCCCCGTTCCTCCCCCCTCCCATGGGTAACCTGCCCCCGCCTCCAGGGATGTTGTTTCCTCCTGGTATGCCCCCCGTCCCTGCATCTGGAAACCCTGCACTTAACCCTGCAGAAGAGATCTGGGTAGAGAACAAGACGCCAGAAGGAAAGGTAAGTTGGGAGTAACAGGGTTGTGCATGCTGTCAATTTTACATGACTTTAGGATTTTAGGAAAAAGAGTTAAATGTTGTTCTAATATTAGACTTTTTGTAAAAAGTAGATAACCGCTGTTACATGTGTCGTCTTCTCTATTATTCCTTCCAAAGGCATATTACTACAACGCCAGGACCAGAGAGTCATCGTGGAGTAAACCAGATGGTGTGAAGATCATCCAACAGTCTGAACTCAACCCCCTTCTTGGGACCGCAGTGCCGGGTACAGGTGTGGGGGTGACTGCAGCTGCAAGCTCAAGCAGTGTCAACACTACAGCCAGCACGGCAGCAGCAGTCTCCCCTACTCAGGCCCTGTCCACAACCACCTCCCGCACACACACCTCCAGTCCAGACTCCATTAACACCTCTGCCCCCTCTGTGACCATCGCAGGTTAGTACATAGTCTTATATCAAGTATACACATGCATGCACAGTAAGAGGGAGCTAATTAAAAAATGTCTCTTCTTTTTGTTTTTTTTTGTTCCCAATAGCCACTGTTGTAGCAGACCTTAACTCTATTGCCTCAGTGACCTCAACTGTTGCTGTGTCTCCAGTCACTGTGGTGACTGTTTCCACGGTGCCATCACCTGTTACGGCAGTGCAGACCATGCCACTGCTGCCTGCAGCCATGCCTCACAGTGTTGCCCAGACCACTGCAGCCATACCTGCCTTCCCCCCTGTCATGGTGCCACCTTTCAGGGTGCCTCTGCCAGGCATGCACATCCCTCTACCAGGTAAGAAACACAACCTGCTGTCACTATGTAGTTGTAATTGATAATACGTTTATATACAGAATGAAAGAAGAACTCTAAATAATAATAATAATATTAACTTTATTTGTTTGGCACCTTTCATACAAGAAATGCAGCTCAAAGTTTAGCACCCAGATAAACAATGATGTTGAATTTGCTGCCTGTGTGTCTGGTCGAGCTGACGGACCCATAAACAAACAGAATCTGGCTGATTTTACAGTCCCACCCTGTTAATTGGGGTTCATGCGCCTGCACATTTATATCTGTAATAAGATGATCATTTGGGTTTTAGTCTGACATGTAAGAAGTTTAGTGTTGCCAGTTAAGATTGATGGTTCACTCTAATGGATTTCCTAACCGTATAAAACATTTAGTGATGAACGACATTTAAAACTCTGACTCAGCATTAGGAGTACATTTCATAATAACAGTAAAATGAAGGAAGCCAGCAGACTCCACGTCTGACTGTTAACAGAGCATCACAGGAGGGCAGGATTAATTAGAAGCAACACTTACTCATATTATTATTAGTTATACATGTAAAGATCTCTTAAAGACAACATGCTGATCAAGCGTCACACAACAAGTCTTTAGTGCAGTGGCTTGAATTTAAATGTGGGCTAATGCAAATGTTGTTTGCTTTCAAGGTCTTTTTTCTGTTGCTTTTCTCCTCTGTTATGTGTCTTCTTTGGTTCCTCCTTTTCTCTCTGTCCCTCATTTTACTTATTGGAAAGTTTATCGTGTTCTTTATGGACAACGTATCTGGCAAAATCAGGATTATAATCAGACAGGGCTTTGTCTCGGTTAGGGATTGATGGTTATTAATATATAAATATCAGACTGAGAGCTTCTTGATTCAACATTCACTCTTTCAGATGTGCTTGTTTACCTTTTTTTTTAAAAATTATTTCTTTTTTTTCTTTCACTTTTCTTAATATAGACATAACAGCCTCCAATTAAATCTCACTTTAGATTTTAAACCCAGTGTACATTGTGCTCAGTCCTAACATCTCCAAACACTTAACAGGCACATCAACATCAACAGAGTGACTGTTGTAGCTCTACAAGCATAACAGTCATCCACAATCCTAAATTTGGGCGTGTGTTTGTCTGAGTGGGGCCACACACACACACACACACACACACACACAAACACACACAAACTCTTTACACACCATGGTAGCTGATGTCCAGTGTCCTGCTGTTTTCAACCAGATGCCTGCTTGTCCGTTGTTCTTGCAGGTGTAGCAATGATGCAGATAGTAGGTGCACCCTGTGTAAAGGCAGGCCCCAGCGCCAACGGTAAACACCCAGCCGCTCGCCTCTCAGACCTACAGTAGATGGCATGGTAGTGAATGATGTCTACATGAATCATGTGGTATATATGGGTACCCCTCAAACAGTGGCATGGTGGTGAATGCTGTGAACATGATCCATCCGGTGTACATAGGTGAAATTTCCTTCATTCTAACAGACAGAAGCAGAGTGTATCCAGCTTCAATGTGACATACTTGCAGACTTAACATGTTCAATGTATTGTATTTACTTGAATTATAAAACCTAGACCACATGCAACATTTAATCACCAGATTTAAGATGTTTTACATGTTAATATTTAAAATCTAGTTCCCAGCATTCCCTTGTTTAAAACAGACAAAAACTCTCACTTGATGCAGATTGAAATGAATGCACTTTGTTTGCGCGTTGTCCTCAGCACTGTTTGGAGTAAAACTCAATTGTTTTTTTCTCGGGTTACTGTGACTAGCAAATGAAGAGACACCTGTTGCAGCAAGCAAAATGTCAGATCGTGCCAAATCATTATTGATCATCTCTATTTTGATGTGTGCGGTTGGTGACAGTAAACAGACAGAAGCCGTCTTTGTTAGGACAATCTGGAGACAACAGTAATGATCGCTAAACTGTTATTTCTTAAGTGTTTTGTCGTAGGGATTCAGCAGCGCTACAGTTAGGGCTAGATGTGTTGTGGTCATGTGGTTGTCTACTATTGTGGCATGGTTGTGTGTGTGTGTGGTCACTACTTTGTTTGTTTGTGTATGTGGTCGGTGTTTGTTGTCAGTCAGTTATGTTTGTTCAAGGCATCTTTAGACTCGAGCAGCTTCCTCCACAAAATGATTAAGATATTCTTTTATAAGTATTCAGCAGGATGAGCAGGCACTTAACAGAGATAGCTTTATTTAAGTTGCAGTGAATCAGTCTTATTCTACCCTTGAAGCTCTCTGTCCTACCTCTGGTTTTGCTAATACACATGTTTTGGAAATAACATATCACAAATGGATAGCAATGTCTTTTCTAGAGTTTAGTCCATTACAACTACCATCAAAATAACTCACCCAATCATCAGTGTGTCTCTTTCCTCCCCGACCCATGATAGGTATGATCCCTGGTATGGGCCCGCCTTTAGTTTCCATGATGCACCCACAGCTGGCTCTCTCGGCAGCTCCCGCCTCCATGGCCGGATCATTGCATCTCCCTGAGTGGTCAGAGTACAAAACAGCTGATGGGAAAACGTACTACTACAACAACCGAACACTGGAGTCCACTTGGGAGAAGCCACACGCCGTGTTGGAGAAAGGTGTGCACAGCTGACTAGTACACACACACACATACACACACACAGGAGATTTCAAAGCACTCAGTAGCTTTCAAAACTGTCATATCATAATTGGTATTAGTGCTAAGCTAAAAGTTGGTTTCCAGAATAACCAGTAACATAGCTTCACCTTGTTTCACTCTCTGCTCACCAACAACACTCTTATTTGTCAGATGAGATGTGCAGCCAAACATACCAGAACCCCCCCGATCCCACATTAGGTGTCCTAAAATTTACCAGTGTCACCTGCAGGTATGACACCTGATGAATAGCAGGTTTAAGTCAGCGTTTGTAAAGCATTTATAGGAATGGAATAATTGGCTGAATTGTTGACATGTTGTATTTGTTGAGCTGAACTACATCACATTTAGTTATTCACTCTCTGTGTGTGTGTGTGCGTGCGTGTTTCCGTCCTCCCTGTCCCCAGAAAGAGAAGCAGAGAAGATCAAGGAGCGTCTGGCCCAGGAAGAAGCTGAGGCAATGGAGATGGAGGACGAAGAGAACAAAACAGAGAACACTAACAATGTCAAGGAGGTTTGTGAAGACTAAAATTACTTGGTTGAATTTTTTTTTTTTTCAACTCTCAAATTTAAATTCAAAATTTTTGACATGACAATATATATACAGTGTCACCAAAACATGTAAAAGAAGGTTTGATTATTACTACACTGTACAGCCTATACTTATGCTACCTCACAAAAATACACATGTTAAAATACTACTATAATAAACAATACAAACATATCCTTTTAAGAATATAATTAGTCTAACATAATATATGGTAGAGTTTAACAGTTAAATCCATAGACTGTATATAAAATGGACGTAACATCCGTGACGTCACCCATTGGTTTGTGGACTGCTGCTTGGAAGCGAATAGTTTCGGATCTGAGCAGCACCATCTTGAAAATTTCCGGTGCATGCTGGGTAAAAATAAAAACACGGATTCTACTTATATGGGCATCAGGAGGAGCATGAGGCGTCCTCCTGAGCCTGTGAACCAATCAACCTGTCAATCACGACGTAGCCACGCCCTAATGCATACCCTGCTTTATCGTCACATATAAAATCAGGGAGGCCAACATTTCACAAATGAACATCATACTGCATTGAAGAAGGCGTTAAACTAGCGATTGAGACCATAAACACATTTTGAAAACGTTTACTGAGGTTAGAAATCAAGTGAGAAGTTGGTGAATTCTGGTGAAGTCCTTTTGACACCAAAACGGTCGCCCCCTGGTGGCCTTTTGATAGAATGCAGTTTTAATTTACTTCTGCGTTGGCCTCATTTCAGAGGACCAGAGCTCCCCGCCTGGTTAAATCTAATTGTAAAGGTGATAAACACATTCTTTCTTTTTCAAGGAGCCTAAAGAAGAGGAGATGACAGAGGAGGAGAAAGCAGCTCAGAAAGCCAGGCCTGTCGCCACCAACCCCATCCCCGGCACGCCGTGGTACGCCAACTACAACACCACAGAATATCTCCTCCCCACTAAATTGCAATCAATCTAATTCATTTTTTCCTCCCCTTTCTTATCTCTCGATCTTGGATCAGGTGCGTGGTGTGGACGGGTGACGAACGTGTGTTCTTCTACAACCCGACAACGCGGCTGTCCATGTGGGACCGGCCGGAGGAGCTGGTTGGTCGATCTGACGTTGACAAGCACATTCAGGAGCCTCCGCACAAGAGGGGCCTGGAGGACAGCAAGAAGACAGGTGCGGACAAACACTCACTCACATGAAGTCAGTGATCATAACAGAATACATCAGTTTTGATTATTGGGAATAATGAGATGTGTGTTTATATACAGGCGTCAGTAAGGAAGAGCCAGAATTAGCCATTGCTACTGAAGAGAATCAGGATGAAGAGCCAACCAAAGCCAAAAAAAGGAAGTAAGTAACGTTATTCTCCCATTGGTTAATGATACTATGCTGCAAAGTCTATAAGAAGTGACTTTACTTCTTCATCCCCAGTCATCTTTATCTCTTGACCTTTTGTTGTTTCACCCTCACAGGAAGGAAGATGTGAAGGAGGCCGATACAGAGAAGGAAGCAGCGATGGAGGCAGAGCTCAGAGCTGCCAGAGAAAGAGCTATAGTGCCGCTAGAGGCTCGGATGACACAGTTCAGGGAAATGCTGCTGGAGAGAGGGGTGAGAAATACTTCAGTTACATATTTTAACACAGTCTCAGGACTGGGCTTTCAGGCACTTAGGCAGTCCTAAAATTAACAGGAAAACCCCTGCATCATTTATTTTATGTGAGGTTTTTACAAACCTCGTTACATCTTATCTGGTCTTACCTCGTTGCAACATTGTCAAGGACTACGTGAAATTTTACATAATGTTCTGAGTTTTGTGTTTTGTTTATTTTGCTGAATGTAGACTAAAATGTTGAATCTTTTCATGTGAGACTTTAGTGGGTTATAACAGAGCTTCATGGTCACTGCTCAGCGGTCTGTCTAACGCCGGTGTTATCTGTCTTACATGTAGGTGTCTGCATTCTCCACTTGGGACAAAGAGCTTCATAAGATCGTGTTTGACCCTCGGTACCTTCTGCTCAACCCTAAAGAAAGGAAACAGGTTCAGTTGCTCTCCCTTAACATTACTCATCCTCATGTTTTTCACAGTGTTACTAGTACCATGTCATGGTCATTTAATTACAAATTAATCAGTCATAGTTTTTACTCCTTATGTTCACTTCAGGTGTTTGATCAGTATGTGAAGACACGAGCAGAAGAGGAGAGGAAGGAGAAGAAGAACAAGCTCATGCAGGCCAAAGACGAGTTCAGGAGGATGATGGAGGACGCCAAGCTCACACCCAGGTGAATTTTACTAGGTTCATATTACAAATATTACACCGTTACTAATTACCATCTAGTGGAGAGTTACATTGTGGGGAGCACAAGTGAAACATTAACTATGCATTACTCTTGGTTGTGCTGAAGAATCCATAGATAGTCTCTTCACTTCTCTCTTTGGTTTGAAAAATGTTCCAACTGCAATTTTTTCTTTCCATCATGACATCAGGACAACATTTAGTGAATTTGCGGTGAAGCATGGTCGAGACCCCCGATTTAAGACCATAGAGAAGATGAAGGACAGGGAGGCAATCTTCATCGAATTCATGACTGCTATGAAGAAGAGAGAGAAAGAAGACTCAAAGTCCAGAGGAGAGAAGGTATCACTCAAACACCATCAGAGTGCAGTGTCGGCTATTATCACTCGTCTGCAACTGAGAGCTTTTTGCTAGATGTTAAATTCATTTTGATGCGTGTTTGTGTTTTCGTGCAGGTGAAGCAAGACTTCTACGATCTAATAAGTGAGCAGCACATGGAGGGAGGCCAGCGGTGGAGTAAGGTCAAGGAGAGGCTGGAAACAGACCCTCGGTATAAGGCTGTGGACAGCTCCGCACTCAGAGAAGAACTTTTCAAACAGTACATGGAGAAACAGGCAAAGGTAAGAGCTCCTTTGTGAAATGTGTATTTGACAAATGGAAAGAATGACTTCAATCAGGCGTGAGAGCAGCTGTTATTAGTTACTTGATTTATTGATTTATGTTAATTTGTGAGAAGCATCGTAAGATAGATTCCAGCTGACCTTTATTTACGGCTCTGATGTTGAGCTAACAAAACTGACACAACTGACCATGTGTGTTGTCCCCCGCAGAGCGTGGACATCGATAAGGAGCGAGAGCTGGAGCGGCAGGCTCGTATCGAAGCCAGTCTCAGAGAGAGGGAGCGGGAGGTGCAGAAGGCCCGATCAGAACAGACCAAAGAGATCGATCGAGAGCGGGAGCAGCACAAGAGGGAGGAGGCCATCCAGCATTTCAAAGCTCTCATGTCTGATATGGTGAGATACTCTGCAGTTGGTTTATTTCCCCATGAAGCTTTCTGTGATGTGACTAAAAGAATTGTCATATTTAGATTTTAATTAAAAAAATAACCGATTCCAGCCATTTACGATGAGTTCTAGCAGAAATGTCAGATTTTAGAGCTAGGACTGCTGTTATGATGTCATACAGGATGTTTTGGGGAGCTCTTTTTTAATGTTTGATGAAGTTAAGTATGTTTAAAGTGTTTTTTTGTTTATTGAACTCTTAGGTACGTTCTTCAGATGCGACGTGGTCAGACACACGCCGTAACCTGCGGAAGGACCATCGCTGGGAGTCGGCATCACTCTTGGAGAGAGAAGAGAAGGAGAAGCTGTTTAACGAACACGTAGAAGCACTGGCCAAGAAGAAGAAAGAACATTTCAGGCAGCTGCTCGACGAAACCAGCATGGTGAGAAATGCACACACAAAAGAAACTGTCAACAACTGGGAAAAAAGTCATCTTTATGAATGATGCATCAAATATTTATGTGCTCCATCAATTATTTAGAAGGACTCGTATCCCCTTCATAGCAGATTTTTTTTTACAGGCTTTTACAGATTTTTTGTTTTGTTTGTGTTGTAGATCACGCTGACGACTACATGGAAGGAGGTAAAGAAGGTCATCAAAGAGGACCCTCGCTGTATTAAGTTCTCCTCCAGTGACAGAGTAAGGCTTTAAATCTGTATCCTCCCACCTGTGCTATTATGTTTGTATTATTAGAAAATGATTAATTATTGCAGTCATTTTCTAACTGTAGTTTTTTGACAAGTGATACTAGGACATACTATAGTTACCTTGCAAGAATCTTCAGGTAAAAGAAGAGAAAAAAACAATCTATGAAGATCAAAACTAACAACTCCTGGCTACAAGTCTGTTTTTCTGTTGTCCAATTAGTTATTTAGTTAGTTGTCCCTCAACATTTCCTTGCTGTTGAACTTATTTCCATCTCAACACTGTCAGTATTCTCTTTCAACTATTCAGTTTAAGCAACCTTTGACAACATCTGTATAATGTTCCACGCCCACCTATTGTTCCACATAAATGTCTCCAGTCAGCCCAAACAGCATTTGACTAAACTCATCAGTCTTATAGTCAAAATCAGCATTTGTCTTTTTCATTAACTCAAATCCTGAATGAATGAATTAAAGGTGTTTAATATTTTCTCTTTTGGGTCTTAAAGAGACTATTGTGTGAGTTTAATTACGTCCCAATATTAATGTGAAATGCATGTCTGTTTTATCTGCAGTCTGATGTGTTAATCTGTGTTTTGTAGAAGAGACAACGGGAGTTTGAAGACTACATCAAAGACAAGTACATCACAGCTAAAGCCGACTTCAGAACCCTGTTAAAAGAGACAAAGTTCATCACATACAGGTCTGTACTCTCACTTACACATACATGGAGTATAATCAATATGAGTATCATTAAAATCAATTATATATATATTAGAAATTGTATTTGCTGAAAGTATATTTCATATATATAACCTGATACAACTGCAGCACAGAAATATTAGAGATTCTTCCTCGTTTTTGGACATAAGTATCAGAGCAACTCCACTTTTTTATAATTTTTCCATTATTTACCCACGACCGTAGATGCAGTTTGAGTTAATTATTCACTATATTAAGCAGATTGTGAGACAAATATTTCAAAATGTGTGTTTGAAATGGGTAAAAAAAAAGATTTGGCTTAGAAACTTTGGTAAATTCATCTCAGCTTTTTGGCAGATGCTTTTATCCAAAGCGACTTATAAACGAGGGAAGACGAGCATTAGAGGACAGAGATTCAAAACATCCGTGTTACAAATTCTCAAGTAGCTGAACAATGAGGAAGTGCGCTAAAAACAAGTTGCTGTTTTTTTTTTTGCTGAGATAGCAGTTGAGTCAAGGTGCAGACATAATAGATGACAGGATGAGATTGTGATAATCTGTCATTTGACACACATTGTGTCTCTCACTGGCTACATGCACCAAATATTCTGGTTTTTGACCATATGCTGAAAAAGACAATATTCCTACTAAGTTGTTTACATGGTTAATGAAAATCAGTATTCCAGTAATATTCCTGTTTACATGCAGAGGGTTGTCAGGATTTCCCTCTGCTCCACTGGGAACAGGAATCACTAAATCTCTGCAGGCACTGAAACTGTTGCCTGATATTCATAAGTGATACTGATATATAACTATTTATTATAAATATATAGTTACAGGCACATCTAGTACCTCGGTTCTCCCATAATTTTTACTACACTGCTGAGTGTTACTGGTACATCACACCGAGTTGTCGATGTCAGTCTGTGAATGCGTGTCAGGATAATAACCAATCCCCCTCTGTCCCCATCGTGGAGAAGAAGCGCTCTTGTTTTTCAAGCCAGCTCTGAACAGCTCTCCACTCTGCTCTCATTCCTCTCCTCTGTCCGTTTTCCTGCTCCAGTATTTAGCCTGCACAGGGGTAAACAGGCAAGAGGCTATGTGTCGCAGACTGCGGTAAAATCCCCTTTTGAGACACGTATTTCAAATGTGCTGTATACATGTCCAAAGAACACTCCTAAAACATGAATGATATCGGCAAATCCTGAATGTCTTAATTGGAAAATGCTGCATTTGGAATGAGGCCTAATGACCTGTAAAACATGTGGTATATTGTCATTGTCTGAATAATAGTGGAATATTAATATGCACATCAAAATGGTCAGTATCTCAGATGTTTTTAAACCTCTGACCTGTCAAAAAGTCAAAAAATTAAGGCCATGTTCTAGAAAAGGGAATCAATGTAGAGACATGAACCAAAATCTGAACAGCTGCTGTTTTATTTAAAACTCAGTGTGTCTAGTATACAGGAAGGATACTGTTCATAGTATCATCCTGCCCCAGAGTACCTCTGCATGTCTGACATGCTCTTCTCCCCCAGGTCAAGAAAGCTGATCCAGGAGTCAGAGCAGCATCTGAAGGATGTGGAGAAGATCCTTCAGAACGACAAGCGCTACCTTGTCCTGGAGTGTGTCCCTGAGGAGCGCAGGAAGCTCATCATGTTCTATATCGAAGACCTAGACCGCCGTGGCCCACCACCTCCCCCCACAGCTTCCGAGCCCACCCGACGCTCTACAAAGTGACCAACAAAATCACCTTCTCAGCCGGTGCCCTACTCCTCCTTGCCCTCCTTTGGCCAGAGCATGACCTCCCCCCAACACCCCCCGAACCCCCTCCTCTAGGCCCACGGCTGGCCTCGCAGTGTTATCGCTGTGGGTTATGTTGCTTAGAGATGTACCATAGAGATGAACGGTTAAGATCTCTGTGTTATGTCGCCTCTTAGCCCTGAAATAGCCCAGCATCTAAGGCAAGAGCAGGGAACAGAGGTTACCTGATTTCAAGGTGTCCCTTGACCCTTTCACCTCTGACTGACTTCATTGGAGGGAGAGGGATAGTGACATGGCTGCTGCCCGAGCAGCCACAGAGGTGTAAGATAGCTGATGTAAATCAAGTTGAGTATGTGTGAGAATGTGTGTGTGTGTGTCTGTGTGTGGTGCGTGCATGAGCGAGTGTGAGTGCATGAGTCTGAGGCATCCTTAAGCCTTACTGCTCCACTGTGCCAGTCATTGTTTCAGCGGCTCAGTGTGAATGTTAGTTTATGCTCAGTGGTTTACTCCGATGTTGCAGCAGTTTCTCTGTTGAAGTAAATAAAGGCAACTTCCACTGTTTTTCAATATGTCGTCCGGTGTTTTTCTTCTTTCTAACTTGGCATCACATCAAATACACTTAACACTGTTGTGCAAATATTACCATTATTATTAGGAAGTTATGACCCAGTGTAACTCATACTATTGCTTTTTTCTCCCCATCACTTTATTTACAGAAAGCATCACTTACAACATATGTGACATTAATACATATCAAAACAGAAAACAAGTTGGCAGCATAATGAAATAAAGATAGCAACGCATATGACTTTAATTTCAATTTGCTGATAAAGTCGACATGGTCATAGAACAAAGGATGAAAGTAATGATCATTTTGTGAGAAGAGGGCAGCACTCAAATGTATGTTTCACTGGATTTAATTTGCCATCTGGCCTTCATCCAGTGACCGAGAACGCCCTGTGACAGACGAACAATTAAGTGAAACATACAGTTCTGAGTGTGACCCTCTTCACAAACTGGTTATATGCATATAGTGGCATGCAGTAGCATCTCTGCAAACTCAAAGTGATGATAAGAAATAGAATAACACAAAGGTAGGAAATGAAATTAGATTTCTTCATTTTAAAAAAATCTTGGAGAATTAATAAGTAGGGAGGGCTCAAAATACTCATACACATGCATTACAAGGCTTTTTATGGAAGTTTTTTGACCTCTTAATTTAAATGGCAATGCATTTTGCAACTGGAAGAAACCTCCCACTCGCACTAAAACAAACTGATTCTTCCCTCACTGTAAATCCCAGCACACATACTGTATATAATCTTAGGAACTTCTGCATATTGCACATTTATATATTGCAGATTTATTTACACAGAAATTGTTTACTTTATAAGAGTATTTTATTTATTTTATCACTTTCACCCTTACAGTGCTACTTTTTCCACTGTACTGCTGTGTCAATTTGAATTTCTCCCATGGGGGATCAATAAAGATCTTATATATTTCTTATATACAGTCTATGATAAAGATACACATCTTATCTTAATGTGCAATATGAAATGTAAATGATTAAACTTTCATTCTAATTTTTAATTTAAAAAAATCAAACTGAATTGAAGGTTACATCGCCACTAAGCACAATGAATTGTAAACTTGAAAATGCATTGACCAATTGTCAATTGAGGATGACGTAATATTTTGTACGTAAAGACGTCCATCATCTTCTTGCGCGGCTGTGATTGGTCAATGTGAGCCAGTCTTCCTGGTCACGTGATGTTGCCGGACGCGGACGTAAGGACCATATATCATCATTCTATTTGCATCATCATCATCACCATCATCATGGAGCCATCCTTTTAACACACGGAGCTCATTTAATACTTTTACCTACAGCGGCCTTTGAGCTGCTGACCCTCCGCCGGACTGCTTCCTCCTCCCGGTCATCTCTCTGCTCTGTCGCCGCCATGCTCGGTTGTCTGCTCCCTCTGCTCACCGTCGTGCTGTCCGTCCTGTCGGCTGCAGGAGACCCGGCGGGATCCGCTCATGTCGACGGAGCACCGCCTTCTAAAATAGGCAAGAAGTGGCCCATCATCTCCTCCAGACCTTCATGTATTGGGTTAATTAGCTAGCTGCAGGCAAACCTTTACTATATTGGATTTGTGTTACTGTGCCTGCAGGTTAGGTGGCTAGCTCAGTATGGTCAGTACATAATTGAGTGTGGTTTCATTGTCCTTTTTACTCCTTTTTACTCCAATTTACAAGGAGATCCTTTTATCGAGCATCAGCAGTGGCAATCACAGGCATAGCTACAATTTAAGGGCCACCCCTCCTCATCTCCATCCTATTTCCACCTGAGCTGTGTGTCCACCTGTTCACACTCAACAGCTCCCCTCCAACACACACACACACACACACACACACACACACACACACACACACACACACACACACACACACACACACACACACACACACACACACACACACACATACTTAAAAAAGGCATAAAATGATCCTGCTTTTCATCACTACAACTACTTTGACATTATTTATCTAACCATAAGTAAGTCAAAGGTATAAGACTGTGCAGCAACTTTAAATCAGTCACTTTGTTTATATCTCCAGGATAACTTTTCAAGCAAAACTTCCACTGAAAAGTTTCACTGGTCTCATCGCTGCTCACATTATCTGTCATTTAAGATGGGAAATGTAATGTCTTCTGAAATCAAGAAAACACATGACAGTGAATTGATAATGAAAATAATTTGATAGTTGAAGCCCTCAAAAGAGAAAGTTAACAATTATGAATCCTTAAAAGTGTTTTAGGATCTCTAGTGTGCATCAGTGAAGCTGGCTTGAAGAAGGAGACTCCCATCATCCTTTATTGAGTCATGAGGATGCTGTGAAAGGTGAAAGGTGAAAGTTTGAAGCGGGAAAAATACCTACAGATCCAGCTGCATTAACAAAAAACTCTCCTTTAGTTACACCGTTGATTCTCATCTACATGCAAAATAGACTCATTAGACTTATTACTTTTTAAACACTCAGTTGTGATTAGTTTATTTTCATCAGTTTGAGAGACATACATGTTTTCAGTTAGTCTATGTAAGCGTTTCTCTTTTAAAATACCACACAATGATGTAAAGAATTCTGTATTATTGACGTTTAAGACTTCTCCAAAACCAAACTCTGATCTCACACTTCTACTCTTGTCATTGGCTCGGATCGTCTGTGCTCCAGCGGTGGTGGGGGCGGGGATAGGAGGCAGCGCCACTGCACATTTCCTGCGCCAACACTTCGGCCCTGAGGTCCAAGTGGACGTGTTTGAGAAGGGCGAAGTCGGAGGCCGTCTCGCCACCGTGACCGTCAATCACAATGACTACGAGTCCGGAGGTTCTATCATTCACTCCCTCAACCTCCACATGCAGGAGTTTGTCAAACAGCTCGGTGGGTTTTACACATGCGTGCACACACACACACACACACACACACACACACACACACACACACACACACACACACACACACACACACACACACACACTTTTAACTGCAAGGATGTGTGGTAGCATATTAAATAGAGTCAGTTCCCACAGAACAGCAACAGAGCCGATTCCCAGTGAAACCTGTGAGCATCTGTTTAGAGTTAAAAGATAAGAAGTAATGTTTTCCTGGTGGAAATGTATTATGTTTTATTTTTGCATACTGTGGACATCCTGTGTAAAGGAAATGAAGATAGTTATGAGCCTGATCAGTTTTATTTAATGCCTCTGGCAGATGTAAACTAAGCAGGAAGAGCGGTCATCAGTCGAGGAAGTCTTTGGGTTAAATAAACAGCGCCACATGTGTGTTCCTTTAACTAGAATACAAATCACAGTGAATCTGCATCCAGTGTCCAGCATCACAAAGTCAGACTACTTGACTTTTTACATGTTGTTATGATGCATTTTTAATATTAATATTAAAGCACAAAAACCTTTACAGAATATATAAGATACAAAAATCAGAAATCAGGTTTTTTTTTATTGCATTATTGCGTTTTTGTGTGAAGCAGGGGTGTCAAATATGCTTCTTCCTTCCTTCCCTTCCCTCCTTCTTTTCATCTGTCCTTCCTCCCTTTCTTTCTTCCTTCTTTTCTTCCCTCCTTCCTTCCATCTTTTCTGCCTGTCTTTTTTCCTTCCTTCCTTTCCTTCCTATCCCCCTTTCCATTCCTTCCAACCTTCATTCCATTTGTCCTTCTTCCTTTTTTCCTTCCTTCCTTCTTTTCCTTCCTTCTTTTCCTTCCTTCCTTCCTCTCTTCCTTCCTTCCTTCCTTCCTTCTTTTCTTCCCTCCTTCTTTACTTCTTTTCTTCTCTCCTTCCTTCATTCTGTCTTGTCTGTCTTCTTTTCCTTCCTCTCTTTGTTCCCTCCTTCCTTCTTTTCTTCCCTCCTTCCTTCCATCTTTCCTGCCTGTCTTTTTTCCTTCCTTCCTTCCCTTCCTTCCAACCTTCATTCCATTTGTCCTTCTTCCTTTCTTCCTTCCTTTCATCTTTCCTGCCTGTCTTATTTTCCTTCCTTCCTTCCTTCCTTCCTTCCTTCCTTCCTTCCTTCCTTCCTTCCTTCCTTCCTTCCTTCCTTCTTTCCTTCCTTCCTTCCTTCCTTCCTTCCTTCCTCTCTTTCTTCCTTCCTTCCTTCCCCTCTTTCTTCCTTCCTTCCTTCCTTCCTTCTTTTCTTCCTTCCTTCCTTCCTCTCTTTCTTCCCTCCTTCCTTCCATCTTTCCTGCTTGTCTTCTTTTCTTTCCTTCCTTCCTTCCTACCTTCTTTTCTTCCCTCCATTCTTCAATCTTTCCTGCCTGTCTTCTTTTCCTTCCTTACTTCCTGCCCTCCTTCCTTCTTTTCTTCCCTCATTCCTTCCACATTTCCTGCTGTCATCTTTTCCTTCCGTCCTCTTTCTTCCTTCCTTCTTTTCTTCCCTCCTTCCTTCTTTTCTTCCTTCCTTCCTTCCATCTTTCCTGCTTCTTGTCTTCCTTCCTTCCTTCTTTTCTTCCCTCCTTCCTTCCATCTTTCTAATAGTCCGGCCCACATGAGATCATATTGAGCTGTGTGTGGCCCTTCAGTGAAAATGAGTTTGACACCCCTGGTGTAGAGAGACGCTGTGGGTGTCAAATATTCCTTTGATTTCCTCAGTACAAAAGGAACAGGCACATTTTATTTGACTACTTTTACAGACTCATACATTAAAAACCTCCTCAGTATTAAATCCCTCTGTGTGTGTGTGTGTGTGTGTGTGTGTGTGTGTGTGTGTGTGTGTGTGTGTCTTTTGTTGAAGGTTTGAAGTATCGCCGCAGCGTGGCAGGGAAGACGGCGGTGTTTAACAGCGAGGAGGTGATTCTGGAGGAGACAGACTGGTACCTGCTGGACTTATTCCGTCTATGGTGGCGCTATGGCATCAGCTTCATACGCCTGCAGATGTGGGTGGAGGAAATCATGGAGAAATTCATGAGGTGAAGCCAGAAACACATTAATGCTCTTTTTTGTGTTTTGGTCTTGTGGAGGCTGCTTGGCATGCTGGGTACTTAACGTGATATAACGGTGGTGCAGCTAAAGCGTTTTCAAAATGTGTTTATGGTCTCAATCGCTAGTTTAAAGCCTTCTTCAATGCAGTATGATGTTCATTTGTGACATTTTGGCCTCCCTGATTTTATATGTGACGATAAAGCAGGGTATGCATTAGGGCGTGGCTACGTCGTGATTGACAGGTTGATTGGTTCACAGGTTCAGGAGGGCGCCTCATGCTCCTCCTGATGCCCATATAAGTAGAATCCGTGTTTTTATTTTTCCCAGCATGCACCTGAAATTTTCAAAATGGCGCTGCTCAAATCCGATACTATTCGCTTCCCAGCAGCAGTCCACAAACCAATGGGTGACGTCACGAATGTTACGTCCATTTTATATACAGTCTATGGTTTGGATGCACCTCTTTAAAACAATATGTGATTGGTCCTCTTGGTCTTCATATTTTGCCAGTAGTGTTACTTGTAAAACCATATCCAGTTTATTCCACCATTGTTTTCACTCAATCTCAAAGTTAATAATAGGCTGTAAAAACAATTGCTTCAGGTACAGAGCGAACAGTGCTGCCTTCTAATGTTGCAGCCAATAAATGCTGAGCTATTAATTTTTTCCCCCTACTCGTTAAAGATCTGCAGCCGTGATTATTGCGTGTGACTTTCCAAGCATGAGGTCTGTATAAATACAGATAACCATCTGCCTGAAATTTTAAATACCGTTGTCATGAAAATTCAGCTCCTTTTAATCCTACAACAAGAAAGTCATACAATATAAAACCACAGAATAGAAGTTGCAGTTTCAGATCATCTTTGATCAGCTAATCCTGTTTTAGATATCGGGGTGTCAAATGAAGCCGACACTTTGAATCTTTCGGCTCAGTCATGTGATCTTGACTCAGTTCCTGCTTGAAACTTGAACCAGACTCAGATTTGCACTTTACCCCTTCACCAACCTCTATTTCCTCTCTCAGGAAATGATTTATCTCTGCATCACTTTGTCTTTCTTTCCTTCCTGTACATTGCTCATTCTTTCTATCACAGTTTGTTTTTATCATCCATGCAAAATTTTACTTTTTTATTAAGCTCTTATAATTGCAGTGAAACGTGCGTATCCATGTCATGCAGGAACGACATTAAAAATAAAGAAAAAAAGATTAATTTATTTATTTATGTATTTGATGATAATAAATGAATGATGATTTGATGAAGTGTGTTTGTATACATTTTGTAGGATCTATAAGTACCAGGCCCACGGCTACGCCTTCAGCTCAGTGGAGGAGCTGCTGGACTCCCTCGGGGGGAGCGGCTTTATCAACATGACCCGAAGGCCGCTCTCTGATTCGCTCCTTGAGCTGGGCGTGTCGCAGCGCTTCATCGACGAGGTCATCGCGCCCGTCATGAGGGTCAACTACGGACAGAACGTCAGCATCCCTGCCTTCGTAGGTCAGATGAGTGGGAAGAAATAAGCAGCTTAAAGAGTAGAGTGTGATGAGTAGGAGAGAGGGAAAAGAGAAATAAAACATTAATGCTAGTTATGAACTGAACATTGGCATCACTGTGGATGTAGGGCAATGAGAGCAAAGGAAGAGGAAGGTAACGGAAAGCAGTGAGGAAGGGAGGAGCTGTGAGTTGAGAACAGAAGAGAGGAAAGCAAGGTGAGAGGAGGGTGATGGCCTGAGGGAGCCAGAGAACAGGAAAGTGTGTGGGCAGCTGATAATTGGTTTATAGCTCTTGGCTTTATCTGAAGTTAGTGAGCTCTTGTATGTGTGTGTGTGTTTGTTTTAGGAGCCGTGTCTTTAGCTGGTGCCCAGAACAACCTGTGGGCGGTGGAAGGAGGCAACAAGCTGGTGTGTTCGGGGCTTCTGAAGATAGCCAACGCTAACCTGCTGCAAGCACAAGTCAACTCCATCTCCCCCGTTTACTCTGGTACTCCACCCCAATGTTTACTGAAGCTCCAGCAGTGCTGCACTGTCATGTGTCTAATGGCATGTACCCAAGAGGTCCCATCTTATAAAATACTGTGAAAACTCAAGAGAGAAGGGCTGCTGGATTATATCTGCTTGTAGATATCACTGAACTTGTGAAGATGGATTTATATCTAAATGATTGACATAGACATTGTGTATTTGCCCTACAGGGGAGGTGGTCCAGTACCAGCTGAGCTTCACCACAGCAGAGGGAACAGGATCAGAGCTGTATGACATCGTCGTGCTGGCGACGCCACTGCAGGCCAGCGTCAGATCTGGAGTGGAGTTCCAAGGTTTCACGCCTCCTTTTGACCAGCTCCCCGGCAACTATCACAGCACCGTAGCAACCATCGTCCACGGTTACCTCAACACCTCTTTCTTTGGTTTCCCGGACCCCCGTCTGTTCCCCTTTGCCAGCGTTTTGACAACTGAGACGCCAAATCTGTTCTTCAACAGCGTGGCTAGCGTTTGTCCTGTCAACATCTCGGTGGGTTTCCGGCGTAAGCAGCCGCAAGAGGCCGGAGTCTATAAAGTGTTCTCAGCTCAACCTCTGGAAAAGGCTCAGCTCAAAACACTCTTCAGGTCAGTAAATACTCCATATTTATGGTTTTGTTCAGGACTCTAACTTACCATTATTTTCCCTTTATCTGCTTCTACTAAATTTCTGAATTAATCATTTGTTCCATTAACTGAACAAAATACAATTTACTATCATATAAGCCTAAGAGCAGCAAATAATCACATTTCCAAATTTGAATCCAGTGTATTTTTGGTATTTGTGTTTAAAAATGACTCAATATTCTTTCAGTCACCTAATCAATTAATCAACTAAAGTTTCAGCATTGACCAACAAAAGCAATTCTTCTAAAGACATTGTGTTCATTTTGTAAGAGGGGACAGTAAAATCATGTAAAATGAGACAAAGAGCCTACAGCTCTGTGAGACTGAAGTTAGGCACAGTGGTGCTCTGAGCTGAATGCCAACGCATGCATGCCAACATGCTCACAGTGACAATGCTAACATGCTAACGTTTACAAATGAATAATGTATTGTAAAAAATAGTCATGTTAACCCAGGCAGGGAGCTCCGGTCCTCTGAAATGAGGCCAATGCGGAAGTAACTTAAAACTGCATTCTATCAAAAGGCCACCAGGGGGCGACCGTTTTGGTGTCAAAAGGACTTCCGTCTCTATACAAGTCAATGGAGAATTCACTAACTTCTCACTTGATTTCTAACCTCAGTAAACGTTTTCAAAATGTGTTTATGGTCTCAATCGCTAGTTTAAAGCCTTCTTCAATGCAGTATGATGTTAATTTTGTGAAATTTTGGCCTCCCTGATTTTATATGTGACGATAAAGCAGGGTATGCATTAGGGCGTGGCTACGTCGTGATTGACAGGTTGATTGGTTCACAGGTTCAGGAGGGCGCCTCTTGCTCCTCCTGATGCCCATATAAGTAGAATCCGTGTTTTTTTTTACCCGGCATGCACCGGAAATTTTCAAGATGGCGCTGCTCAGATCCGAAACTATTCGCTTCCAAGCAGCAGTCCACAAACCAATGGGTGACGTCACGGATGTTACGTCCATTTTATATACAGTCTATGTGTTCACCATGTTCACCCTCTTAGTTTAGCATGTTAGCATTAGTACCAAACGCATAGTAAAGCCATGCAATAGTAATTCAAATGGATGATAATGTACTATCATAGACTTTTTTTAAACAACAATAAGAATTTTCCTTCTTTTAATTTTTAAATTTTAGGTCGTACTACTCAGTGCAGGTGACAGAGTGGCAGGCCTACCCTCGTTACGGCAGCACGCAGGGACTGCCGCCAGTGGAGCTCCACCCAAATCTTTACTACCTCAATGGCATCGAGTGGGCCGGGAGCGCCATGGAGATGAGCTCAGTGGCTGCCAAGAACATCGCCCTGATGGCTTACCACCGCTGGAACAGACAGACGGACATGGTGGACCAGAAAGATCTGATGCACAGGATCAAGACTGAACTATGACCTAGTCAACTGAAAGTCAAAACATGTGAAGTTCGTAGCTTATACATCATCTCATAGCTGATGTGGCAGATCTGAATTCTTAACTGCACATCAAATATCTCCTGCTGAATTCTTGAGCCAGAAAAATAGCCACATCCAAGTCATGTATTGCCTTTGCTGCATTCATCGGCATCTATACAGACTCAAGCTGAAGATAATCAGAGCCTGCCTTACACTAAACATGCATTAAAGAGAAAAACAAGCGTCAGCATAAACTAAAACAATTTGAATGCACCACTAAAGACAATTGAAGTAATCTGTTGTCATCCAAAGGCCACTTCAGCGGTCGTCCTCTGTGTCAGCTGAACTGTAGATAGTTGGGAGATGTTGCAGTATTGTTTGGATATTGACTACTAATGCTAATTGGTGGTTTCATCCAAGTACTCGGCTGCTGGCTGGTTTTGTTTGCCAAGAAATAAGGACGCCAAGCAACCATGGAAAACACCTGTTAATTTTTAAACTGAGTAAAAAAAAAAAGGAAAAAGTACTGCTTTCTTGAGTTGCTCTTTGCTGTTTATACCTCCGTAGTGTAAAGTAAAAGTCAAGAAGTCAAGGATTTAAGATTCAGAGCATGAATTAGACACTTTTAATTGGCTGCTTTTTGTCTGACCTGTAACAGCTTTAACCTACCTTATAGGCACATAAACCAGCGCTCTGTTGTCTAATCAGAAACAACGACAGCACTGCTATCACTGTCTATGTATTTAAACTGTTAATGGATTTGCTGTTTGCGTGAACTTCTCCGAGGAGAACTCATTAAAGTAATCTCACTAGGATTTTTTTGTAAATTAATAAAATCATTATTCAGTGACTCATGGTAGTGGCCACTGGTGCTATGCTCCATTGCCCCTTTCATCAGACGATTTCATTATCTCCCCTTCCTGAGGCTTTTGTTGCGTAATCCAGCGGAAAGAATCTTTTTTCGGGGAATGGAGCCAACAAGCTTCCCCGCCGGACCGAATAAAAGCAGAGGACAGCTCTGTGGGGCAGCTGGTGGTGATGATGGTGATACTTTTCCCCCTTTTCGCTCAATCCCTAAAGCCTTGTTGAGATCCTGCTTTTTTAAAACACATATATGAGGATAAAGTTGGATGTTCGCTTCCAGAAGCAGCACGTGCTAAAAAAAACCGCCACAGACTTTTGATTATTCTCATAAGACTTGCAGAAATGCCTTATTTTATTTATTTATTTCTAGTAGCAGTTTTGGACTGTAAAGTTTTTCTCGATCCAGAAAAAAACTTTACTTAACTATTGTCAACTGAAAATCTTGTGACTCCAACGTGCATCGGTTGATGGGTAATGTGATTGTGTCACGTGATGAGAAAACGCCACAGCCCTTTAATCTGATGGATTGTTTAAAAGCCTCATGACAGTGTCCGAAATGATGCGGTCAAGCTGAATTGAAGGATGTTTTCACTGAGCTCCTGTTTTTTCTTTCCTTGTATGTGAAAGAGTCAAATATTGGTAGTAATGGTCCCCTATAATTCACACCTGGACTGATCATCAGATGAAGATGGATCCGTTGACGCTCAAGCTTCTCAGATTTGCAGACTTGTTGTCTGTGTTGCCCAAAAAGTTAAGCACAATAAAAACCATGTGATATGGTTGAAAGCTCCTGATAAACCTAGTAAATGCCTCTTGAGTTGAGAACTACTATTTCTAAGGACAAGAATGAACTTTACATGCCAACAGAAACAAAGTCCTGAAATCACACCTCAGAATGAAATTTGATACTTGATCTTTTGGATATTTTACATTTCAAGTATTAGTACAGAGTCTATCTGTAGCTGAAATAAAACATTTATGGGTCAATGACGTATAAGGATTTTCAACAACTCAATTTTAGAATAATAAAAACAAGCATATCTAATGCAGTAGTTCAAACATTCAGAATGTTTTGTACCTGAAAATCCATATTATACATTTGAAAGTGATTTTAGTGGGTTTTTCAAGATTAATTGGCACTGGCCTTAAAAAAAGGTCATGTGGTGCGACCATGATTCATCTTGAAATATCTTTATATAAATAAAGGATCTTCATTTACAAAAAAAAAAGAAAAAAAAAAGCAAATACTTTGTTTCCAAACACTTTATATTACTGAAAACTTGTAAAAAAAAAAAGAAAAAGATGTGAAGCGTGTTAAGTATATTAATTTATTTCAAGATGAAGCATGGTCGCACCACATGACTTTTTTTAAGGCTAGTGCCAATTAATCTTGAAAACCCACTAAAATCACTTAATTTCACATTTATAATATGGACCTTCAGGTACACAACACTCTGAATGTTTGAACTACTGCATTAGATATGCTTGTTTTTATTATTCTAACATTGAGTTGTTGAAAATCCTTATACGTCATTGACCCTTATGCAAAAAAAAAGGACCGCTAGTATATCTAAAGAGTGCTGGCGATATTAACAACCTCCTCTTTGTATTTGTTTGTGTAACACAATGCAATTTTGTGTCATTCAAACCCAACTTCTAGCTTCTATTACTTCAATATCACAAAAGATACTGAGCACTGTGTTAAAGCAGTTGATTGTATAAAGTAACAAGAAAGTGTGAATGTCAGTTCTTGACCGTAGGAAAAGTAGTTTGACAAATTGTGCGTATATTTGAATATGTTTATGTTTTGCCTTTAATTGACAGTCACAGTGTCGAGAGAGGCAGGAAACATGGTGGAAGAGCAAGTTGAAGATGTCACACCGGACGTGGTTATGCGGTATTCATCTTAACCATTAAGGCTACCAGAGCTCCCACAGTAGCTCGACTAAATTATCTTAACACGAGGTCTACTTACTGCCTTTTTGCTGAGCTTTCAACTGCATCTCACAGTCTTGCAGGACAGAGAAACAGACAAATGGTGCAGATCTGCTGAATAAGATCATGAAATGTGATTTAAGTAAAAGCGAGTATGTGGACGTAGAGTAAAGATTATTTTATCAAACTGCAGAATCTCGAAGTCTGCTCAGTACAGCATGTACCAACATATTTTATCTGCCTGATAAACATAATAATGCAGCTATTTATATTGAATGATGTGTATTATTCTGTCTGTTGAGAGAATAAAATGATTGACCAGTTTCCCCCTGATTAACAGCTTTGTTTGTTTTGCGTACTAAAACGACTGCCTCCGATTTACCGCGGCCATTCAGGTTTAATTTCCTGTCAATAATTGCACAGAAGAAAAATAACTAAACTACCTCTGAGCACTTAAGTCTTATTTTAATGCTTCATCTTATATTCATTCAACTCATCTGAAGTATAATCTTTTTTTTACTGAAATGGGAAGAAAAGGAAAAATAGTAAAAGTAGTAATATGTCACTAACAGAACAGGTGCCACTGTTGTCCCAGCGGATAATTTATCAATTTTGGTTTATGGATTTATAACTGACAATATGCTATAGCTTTGTCACTGATGGCACTGAAACTACTTATTTACACACTGAATTAGTATTATTATTATTTATTTTGTTCATTGACGTCTTGATGATGTCATATCTTTGTGACATCACCTAAGGGGACAATCACTGTCCTTCAGATCACACGCTTTTCTATTAGGGACCCCAAAATGAAATTCACTATATACCATGGACCTCAATTTGTTAAGGTTAAACCAATTTTTGCTCTCAGTGGTTTTGAAAAATCGTTTTTTTTTATCATCTTGTGGTTTAAATGATAAAATAGAAAAAAATGTATTTGAAATATATTCTGTGGACCTCCAGAAACCCATTTCAAAACTAATTTGGGAACAGCTGCATGAGGTCCCAGTATGATACCACTGATTTAATTTACAGTATTCATAATTACACATGGAAAACTTTCATGGGATCAATACATTTATCTTATCTTATCTTATCTTATAGTGGGCCCTGTGTCGTGTCCTCTTGGCTTCCTAGCATCAAGAAGCTAATCACAATGATGATAATAGAATCAAAGGGGAACATTTGAAACATTCAAGCATCCCAAGACTCAAACATATGACTGAATATGGTGCAATATAGTTCACTTATGATCTTTTTGCTTTAATATCTTTACTGTATGATAGTGAGTTATCATCAGAAGTCACACAAGTCTAACTGTAGTTAAGGTATTAAATAATATCACATCTGTGTCATCAGAAATCTCAAAAATGTTAAATATAAAATAGAAATAAAGGTGCATTCAACCAATTTAACAGATGAAGCTCGTTAACTTTTCACAAGGAGCACTACTCAGCCTGTGAAACGCGCGTGTGGTTTCTTACACCTGTACGTCTAAAAGAAAAACTAACCCTAATAATGTGTAACCCAATATTGAAACTCAATGGCCAACTTTCTAGCTTTCAGACATTTCAACTGCTCCTCACAGTCTTCATTCATCAAATGGTGCTGGCTCAGGTACAAAGAGGCCATTCACATCAGACGCCACCATACATATGACCACCTATTATCACATGATGGTGAGCCGTGTTTGAAAGCCTGTTTAATTTAGTGGATCTTTGGGGGCGTAGAAAATGTTCTTACATAATATTCCCAAAGATCAAGAGTGAACCTCCATGCTCACACCTTACTGATGTTCCAGGGATTATCTCAGCCTGAGCTCGGACTCAGATGTGGGCATTCACCAGATGATGCTACCAAGTTGCATTGTGGGAAGTGTAGGTTTTCTAAGCGTGACTCAGCATCGAGATGTCTATCTATACCACTGCAGCTTCAATTTTTACCATTTCTACCTCTGACTAGCCCCCCATCACTGGAGTTTACTTTTAACCCTCCTGTCGTCCTTCCGGGTCAAATTGACCCCGTCTCTTTTGACTGTTCCTTCTTTCCTTCCTTCCTTCCTTCCTTCCTTCCTTCCTTCCTCTTTCTTTAATTTTTCCTTCGTTCTTCCCCTCCTTCCTTCTTTCTTTGCTCCCTGTTCCTTCCTTCCTTCCTTCCTCCTTTCCTTCCTCCCTTCCTTCTCTCCTTACTTCCTTCCTCTTTTCCTCCCTCCCTCCTTACTCCTTTCCTTCCTTCCTTCCTTCCTTCCTTCCTTCCTTCCTTTCCTTCTCTCTTTCTTTCCTCCCTCCCTCCTTCTCTCTTTCTTTCCTCCCCCTACCTTCCCCCTTCCTTCTTTCCTCTGTCCTTTTTTCCTTTCTTTCCTCCCTCCTTCCTTCTTTTGTCCCTCTCTCCTACCTTCCTTCTTTCCTCCGTCCTTCCTCCCTTTCCTTCCTCCTTTCCTTTCCTTTCCTTCCTCCCTCCCTCTTTCCTTCCTTCCTCCTTTCCCTCTTTCCTTCCTCCCTTCCATCCTTCCTTCTTCCCTCCCTTCATTCCTTCTTCCTCCCTTCCTTCCTTCCTTGACTTGAGGACAACAGGAGGGTTAATATGTACTTTTCTCTGAACTTGTATTATTTTTAAATCAGCTCAGGTTGTTTTACATCTTTTTTTTCTTCATTTCTGCACTTTTAATATTCATTTTCGCATCTTCTTGAATGTCCTGTTTGTTTTGTGCATTGTCTAATGTGCAGGAGACTTGTTATAACAACACTGTTTAATGGCTTTGGGTTGCAAAAAAAATTCACTAGAAGTGTAGTTTCAGTGGAAGCTCGGAAATCCCCCAGAACTCACACTCACCGACACACGAACATGCACTCCCAATTTCGTTTCATTCTCTTCTCTCTGATATTCTCCCATCCTTGCCAGTCTGGCAGAACTCTCTGCAGGCCATTTGAAGTGTGTGTGATCTGTTTACTCAGAGACCATTAGATCAACTTGGCGGAAGCCTGTAGGGCTGCTGTGTTCCTGCTGCCACCAGCTTCAACTGACCCGACTGATAGAGAGATAGATGTAGGACAACAGCCTCCAATCATAGTTTTAGACAAAATATTCAGCTTCTCGCTCTCTGTTGGCTATATTAGAGGTTGTAGGTTACTCTGAAAGTTTCCCTGTGTCTTGTGATGTTATTTTCTCTCACTGGCTCTGCTGTGGCTGCTTGAAACAAGGCAGCTTTCAGACCCAGTACTGTGTGAACCCCTGTGTATTTGAACGTGAGGACATATTGAAACAGAAAGTGCAATGCTATTTTTTAAGGTCTCTCTCTCTCTCTCTCTCTCTCTCTCTCTCTCTCTCTCTCTCTCTCTCTCTCTCTCTCTCTCTCTCTCTCTCTCTCTCTCTCTCTCTCTCTCTCTCTCTCTCTCTCTCTCTCTCTCTCTTTCTCTGTGACTGTTCTTTCTCCAATTCATACCACTGTTTTTAAAAATTAAAAAAAATAGTTTTAGTTTTTTTCCCTCTCTATTATTATTTGCCTGTGTTATCTCATTTGTCATGACTAGAGCATTAGTTTCTGTTTCCAGTGAAAGGGAAGGGGGGGGGGGGGTGGGGCTGCCTGGAACAGCTGCTACACCCCCTTTGGAGACTTAATTTTGGACTGAGATCAATGGAGACTTTTGAATCAGACAGTGGATTGCTTCTAACTTGTCTTTCCGTAGTTTCCAGGAGTGAACACCGCTGAATGTTACACGTTAGGGAGACTAGATTAATGCAATACTGTCTTCTTGTTGTATATTTGCTTTTCTTTATTTATTTATGTCCTCACAAATGTGTTAAATTAAGTCAAAACTGGAATAAATGGATCAAATTTATAACCCCAATGTGATCAGACTTCATGTTCCTTTCCTCTTATTGATGGGAATAGTAGAAATGTAAGCTCCCTTATAGTTACATAGAATAAAGTGTGGGATGAGCATAGGTAAGAAAGTTTAACATAAAAATTGCTGACAAAGTGAAGATGAAATTCACATAGTTCCTCTCTCTTTCGTTCTCAACCCAACTGGTCAAGGCAGATAGCCGCCCACCTTGTCTGGTTCTGCTTGAGGTTTCTTCCCGTTAAAGGGGAGTTTTCCTCGCTGCTGTTGCCAAGTGCTTGCTCATGGGGTAGTGGTGTGTCTCTGTGAGATTAGGAGTACGGTCTAGACCTGTTCTATGTGAGAAGTGTCCTGAGATACCTTCTGTTGTGATTTGTTGCAATATAAATAAAACTGAAGTGAAAAAATTGAATTAAATATGTATGTAGCTTGTATAAATGTGTCGGGTGAATACAGATAAGTATAACCTGAATATGTGGAAGGGTATACAGTACATGGATATAAATATACTCCTCCTGGAAGTGAAGATGGAGGACTGAAGGTCCACAAGTACTGCTGTTATTAACTTCCTCTTTCTGTGCATATACATACAAACATATAAAAACTGGAAGAGTTTGTACACTCAGTGATATTGTGTCAAGGCAAGCAGCACCAGCATATATTTGAGTTAGGGTTGAAGTGCGTCTTAATTTTATATGCGTTCAATATAAAAAAAAACAATAATAATAACAATTTTTGACCTAATTGTTTAAAAGATCCAGGCTCCAGTCCTATCGAAGCCCATTTCCACCAATGCAATGAAAAAAAGATTCTGTAAGTCAAAATAATGAGATACTATCTCCAAGTAATGACTTAGTATTTATTTTTAAATAGTTTCTCATTATTTTGGATTACTAAGTGATTATTTCGAGATACTTTCTCATTATTTTGAGATAGTAAGTCATAATTTCGAGATAGTTTCTTATTATTTTGGATTACTAAGTGATTATTTCGAGATAGTTTCTTATTATTTTGAGATACTAAGTCATTATTTCGAGATAGTTTCTTATTATTTTGAGATACTAAGTCATTATTTTGAGATACTTTCTCATTATTTTGAGATACTAAGTCATTATTTCGAGATAGTTTCTTATTATTTTGGATTACTAAGTCATTATTTTGAGATACTTTCTCATTATTTTGAGATACTAAGTCATTATTTTGAGATACTAAGTCATTATTTTGAGATACTAAGTCGTTATTTCGAGATAGTTTCTTATTATTTTGGATTACTAAGTCATTATTTTGAGATACTTTCTCATTATTTTGAGATACTAAGTCATTATTTTGAGATACTAAGTCATTATTTTGAGATATTAAGTCATTATTTTGAGATAGTTTTTCATTATTTTGAGATACTTTCTCATTATTTTGAGAAAGTTTCTCATTATAATGAATTACTTTTTTTCCATCACATTGGCAGAAATGGGCTTCCATACCAGTCTGATGAAAAAGTGGTATTGATGAAAAGCTATAATAGTATACTTTCATTATTACAGTGATGTTTAGTGATCGTGAAATGTTGCAGGAGTGTTTTCACCGTGGCCTCGAACTCTGCTCCTATTGGCCCCGCCGCGCACCACGTGGTCGGGCAGTCACGCGCTTTCCAGGAACCCGTCAGGAAGAAGAAAAACAAAACAAACCCGAAAGAGCTGCAACAGCGTGTGGACTCCATTGAAAATGGGGCCTTAAAACCTCCAACACGGGAGAGCACACGAGGTCCAACACGGAGCCAGACGTATGCATGGGCGTCCTAAAAGTGAGTAGGCCAGGTATCGGGTCGTTTCTGCGGAGAAAAGTCTGTGTTTTCACGTCAGCGGAAGGATTAGCCGTGAAGCTAACAGCAGGTCGGTTGTTGTTGTCGGGCTTCAGCTGGGATGAGGAAGGGGGCGGACGGAGGCCATACTGACTGTGAGCTGAGGCAAGACTCAGTCAGTTCTTCATTAAAAAACACATTTAAGACGCAAATAAACACGATTATCATTAACTACGCGTTATCAGGACGTGTTTAATGTTAACTTGCGTGCAGAAATGTGGCTAGGTGAGACACATTTAGGTCACAATAACACCCTGCTGTCTTTTATAAATGTATATTTTCAGTAAATGACTTGTCTAGTGTCTTCTTAAGTGGGTTTAAATGTGTAACTCAGTGTCATGATGGTTATAGCTGCACTTATCTCTACTTTTAAACTATCCCCCCCCAAAAAAAATCACGAGGTACGTCCTTAAAAATACAGCCACAACAAATGTTTATAGTCTAATATCTCAGTTTGCCAGAGCTAGAAACTGTGTGATAAACTGTGTTTATGATAGTAAAAGCCTCAGTGTGCCAGTGAAATGCTCAGCAGTGAGTTTCTTTTTTTGAGCCTCTCGGGAGGTACACGCCCCCCCAACACCATACACATCCACAGCTGCTGGAGTGTGTTGTGAAGCAAATAATACACCCATGTTTCCACTGAGGATATATACATGTTAAATATCGATGCATTTGGACGATAGATTAGCTTATATTTTCACACCTAAACAACATGCTGTAGTTTTGGGTAGATAAACCGTGGATTTGGCGTTTTTCTTCTTCGGTATAAATGTAAAGAGATGTCACTGGTGGACGTATAATCCCGTTTTACGTTCACGTTTTGTAGTCGGTGGTAGATTTGACTTTAAATATATATTAAATATAGCTATCTAGGCCACGGGCATGTAGGCCTCCAACTTGTTTATCTTCTGCCTCAACCTAGATTGAAAACGGGCTGTTTATTATGAAGCAGCTCGTGTGATTGACAGCCGCGGTGGCCACTCAGACACGCCCGGAGGCGGGACGTTGTATCCTGTCGACCAATAGGAGCGGAGGATTACGTGGGTGTTGGCACAGTGGGTTAGACTGAGGCTTTGTTTTGCTTTGCTGAGGATCTGTGATGATGAGTGCAGAGACTGGGCAGCTAATGGTGACATTTATGACTTTACTGGCTTTTATCATGGTTAATTTGTAATCCATACCTGCCTGTTAGATGGTGATGATTGTCATGATGTAGAAGTTCAGGTTGTACTTCTCCAAAACAGGTACATTTATCATAGATAGATAGACAGACAGACAACAGACAGACAGATAGATGGATAGATAGATACATAGATAGATACATACATAGATACATAGATAGATAGAGTACTTAATTAGAAATGCAGGGATGTAACCAAATGTTTTTTGTAACAAGATGGAGTTATAATACTTTAATATTTTCTGTGTCTACCCCTGTTTCACATCTTTTTGTAGTGTTTGTGTTTTTATTGGCAGTGTGGTGGTTTACTTCATTTACATAAGGTTTTGGGATGACGCTACGCTCACTGTGCCTTCATTAGCAGTTGCGCTGTCTTCCTGTATTAGAACTAATCGTCGATCCATATTGTTTTATATAACAGTGAGGGATAAACATACATGTCAAGTCATCACATTCATCATAATTTAAATATTTTACAATTTCGCTCAAGTATATGATAATTATTTTTTGCTGTCATAATTCGTTGCAGCCGCGTCCAGCCGTGTGCAGCAGAGATACTCACATGGAAACTGAAACAATCGACACCAGTAACAATACAGAGGAAACCAGTAACACAAACAAGGAGCCATGTTGAGTCTTATTGAAATAGTACGAACACGAACACTGAGAACATGAAGCCTTCTCATTCACAAAGCAACTTTCACTTTGCTAAACTGCCGCAGTTTTTATACCTAAAGCCTTCCTGTTATATTGACAGTCAACTTGAGATTATGATAAGCTTATTCATATTTTGGATTTGACTGACGTGTTTGCCTTATGAGTATCACATATTTTTCTTTTCTTCCCTGACAGAATTCTGTTCATCTTGTTTTGCATTCTGAGTAAATCTTTCTAACCTTGTCTGCATCACACATCTCTTCTTTCTTCATCAGTCACAAGTGAACCAGATTAATTGACCTTTTTCCTCAGTAGACATTTTCACTCATCGTAGCAGGCAATGCACAGGTGGAGCTAATGACATTAACCATGGCTCCACTCCAGCTATTTATGCAATGCAGCTATAAATAATGTTATTATTTACACTTGTGTTTGACAAGTCAAGATGTCTGCTGTGAAAGAGGTTTATAACCTAGTTTAGGACCCACTGGTTTGCAGTAATTCCCCTGTAGACATGTAGTCATGTTACAGACCTGCTGTAGACTCGAGTAAGACATCTGAAATGATGGATGCAGCAGCTTGTGACACTTACTGTATTCATTGCACCATTGAACTCATGGCTCTGAGATGAGTTTATGGTTGCAATTTATTAAAACAAAGATTGATTAGTGAGCCAGAACACTAAAAGTAAAACAAGACAACAGAAAACTCATGCAAGTTTTGTATGTACTGTATGCTTGTATGCTTTAAACCTATAACTAAACATTTCTGAATGTATGGCTACTAAGCAGTAATGAATTTAACGTCTTAAGAGTTGTTTATAGTGCAGTACGCTGGTGCAGCGACTGCTCAGTGAACTGAAGAATTTGCACTTGTAGTGCATCTTAGTGACTGAGTGGGCTGATCTTCTTTCTAACCACAATAACCTCTAACCAACCCCTCACTGAACATGCAGGGTTCAAACTCGCTCTCTGTAATATCTGTTGTCATCTGTTTACTTCATTTTTTTCTGTCACATAGGGCTGGCTGATCACTCAAATCATGAGATCATAAAATAGTAAGAATATTTTTTATGATATAGTATAAAGTCCCATATGAAACTAGTGTTATCAAACTGATGTTTCAATCAATGACTATATAAATTAATCATTAAAAAGCCTGCCGACCTTCAAGCACTAAATTGGCTGTTAGTAAGCATCCATATTCTGTTTGCCTGTTGCACCACTGTAACACACATTTAGGATTTGTGGATTAATGAGATGTCACGATGCCTTCAAAGATTCTCACACGTCTTTTTTGAGTAAACAGGCTGGCATCATCTTCTTGTTATCTCTTAAGGGATCAGGGACCAACTGGTATCAGTAGGCAATTCATCCCAAATAAGACACTAGTGATTGGCCTACTTGGATCACGTCCAATGTTGTGAGGCGGAGACTGTGAGCTGTTTGCATGATAGTGGAGATATGAGTTTGAGTGCAGCACAGTCACAACTAAAGTGCTCTTTTTGTTAAGACCTGAACTGGCAGAGAGGGGGAGCAAACATACAGTAGTGAGTTGTTGAAAATGAAGATTTATATTGTTTGCTTTACCAGATATGATTGTGTATTAAGAGGAATTATGTTTCCAAGTGTGTTCATTAAGATATTTAGTCATGCAGTTTATGTGGATTTATGTTTTTTTGTGTGTGGAAATTCCAGCTCTGAACTAGTTACCACGCTATGTGAAGCTCTACATTTCACATGTGTCTGTAAACAGTGTATTTCGGGCATTCCTGCTGGATAAATGACAATTGTAAACGCATGATTTAAAAAAAAAACCCAAAAAGCTTATTGTTTGGCTTTTTGCCTTCATTCGACAGTCAATGAAGATAGGCAGGAAACCCAGAGAGAGAGAGAGAGATGTTGCGGTCATGTGGTACGTGGCCAATGGGGGTACAGCAGATGATGATCAACCTTGCATTTAGAATTCTTTGTTACATGACTGATTGATTAATCCACTAATTTAAGAATGGTGAAACACATTTCTATCTATTAGCTCATACTGTGGCCCCAGCTGATGCTCATTTGTAAAGAACAGAGACAAAGAAGACAAAGACAGAGCTGTTCTGGGAGTCTACTTTGACTTTATCACAGTCAGCCGCATGGGTGAACCCGACACCGCCACAGAAAAAATCGTACATTTGTAGAGAGATTGCTTTGTGAGCCCAGATGTCAGAGTTTGTTTGCAAAAGGATACTCAAAAGAACAAAAGCACATTTTGTGAGTTGTATTAGAAGACATTTGATATATCCAACTTGTGAGCTACAGCAGTTGAGAGTGATGCAACCACAGCACAAAAAGTCAATCAAATTACTGATGGTAAAGGGGCAGTGTGATTGCCCGGGCTGAATGGATAAAGCTGTTTCAGACCCAAGCCGTGTGGAGCAACTTCTGTTTTCATCAGTGTATCTTACATGTCTTTCTTAAAGGAACTTTAACTATGCGTTTGTCATAATCTTTTAAAATCTTGACAAGTAAGTCTGGAGAAAATCTGAACCTTTGAACATTGACCTAAGCTCACAGTTCGGACCGCTGTGACCCTTAACTGAGCTAAATCCTAAAGTATAAGGGCTAAAGAAAAAAACTAATGCTGGCGTTTTTATCGCTGACCTAAGTCGGACCAAGGCTTGAGAGAGAAATTCAGCTCCAGCCTTTCAGGGCTCGTCAGACACGGTCATAAATCTGACTCTCTATCATTGAGCGCTGAGATGTATTGTATTAAATTCTGCTACTGGAAAATATTTGGTGCAGATTTGTGTGGAGAGGTGAGGAGCGCTGTGATTCATTTTCCGCATATTTGTAAGATCCCTGGTCGTAAACGCACACAGGCTTCTGTTTCCTCCTGTGATATCAGAGAGTCTGGATTAACACTGTTGTGTTGAGGCCGTATGTTTCCATATTCTGCTTCGGCTACAAGCGAAACCAGACTCGGCTGCTCTGGAAGGAAGTACACACTGAGATATAATAAATAACACTTTGCTTTTCAGAGTTTGCCCCGCCAAATATGCAGTATGTGTGTTAGTCGTGTATATTTCTCTGCATTATCGGAGTTGTGTGCTTACGTGGGCCTTGGTGATTGTAGGTGTTGCTGTATGTAAGGTGCATCTGTGTTTTCTGCCACTTCCTCTCTCTATGTAAAGCGAATCTCAGAGGTGAGAAGTTCATGTGAATCAGTCAGCACTAGGGTGAGAGGAAGTTATGCCGTCCCCCCCGCCTCAGAGGAGTGTGATTGGTTTGCGTTAAGTGTGTCAGCTGTTCACTGCAGGGTTCATGTCTCCATGCAGATTTTTTCTTTGCAATGCAAAAGCAGCAAAGGGACCAAAGATCAGCCCATGTGTTGCAGTCAATAGGCGCAGGAAAGCAAAAGGATGACAAACAGGTGTGCGGATCGAAGGGACGATTAAAGACGCCAGGAAACACCTGCGGATGTGAGGAAAAACTTGGTGTTTTCTGAATTTATGATGGGGACGGGGACTGGAGTGCACCACAAATTTCTCTGATACTTCCTGCAACGACTGGTTTATACTGTGCTGCTGTACATTTTACTGTTGAACTTAGTGGACAATGAAGAGCATTGTTCTCCTAGCATTTAAAAGCACACAGACAGACAAATATTTACACATTCATTCATTACCAAAAAGATCCGCCTCTGCAGCAAGAGCAACATAACACTCCGGTTTCTTACTTATGTGTCACTGGTCACATGAGATTGATTGTGTGTGTAATCGCTGAAAAACAAGCGATCTTGTGTCTATCATTGATTACCTCCATCATTCGTTTGACTAACAAATACAAATAACAAGACTTGAGGTGTGTTCACGTGCGGCGTTTCAGGTCAATGAATACTCACAAATTCAAGCGTCTATTTCCTGTTTCTATGTGATGAGCAGATTGCCGTGGAAACACTGCTGCACTATGTTTGGAAATGGAGAAGTTATTATTCCACCACAATTTTAGTGCATTATCACGCTACCAGACTAAAAACTGTAGTGTCACTTTTATAATCGTGTTTACAGTTTGTGATCGCTGTGATTGATTTTTTTCATCAGAAATATAATTGGAAATCATGTGATCGCCCCTTAAATCCAATTATTAAGTCTGTAAATGCCTCACGCCTTCAATACTCTATAATATAAAATGGGTTTCAGAATAACATCAGGGGTCCGGATTATGAAGAAGGTTCAACGTAATCTTTCTTTGTGTCACCCAGCTTCATCATTTGTTGAGCCTGGATTACTGATATCATGAAGCTGGTTAACAACTGGCTTTTAACCATAGGCTGTATATAAGAAATGGACGTAACATCCGTGATGTCACCCATTGGTTTGTGGACTGCTGCTCGGAAGCGAATAGTTTCGGATCTGGGCAGCGCCATCTTGAACATTTCCGGTGCATGCTGGGAAAAATGAAAACACGGATTCTACTTATATGGGCATCAGGAGGAGCAAGAGGCGCCCTCCTGAACCTGTGAACCAATCAACCTGTCAATCACGACGTAGCCACGCCCTAATGCATACCCTGCCTTATCGTCAAATATAAAATCAGGGAGGCCAAAATGTCCCAAATGAACATCATACTGCTTTGAAGAAGGCTTTAAACTAGCGATTGAGACCATAAACACATTTTGAAAACGTTTACTGAGGTTAGAAATCAAGTGAGAAGTTGGTGAATTCTCCATTGACTTGTATAGAGACGGAAGTCCTTTTGACACCAAAACGGTCGCCCCCTGGTGGCCTTTTTATAGAATGCAGTTTCCCCGTTCGCATCATTTCAGAGGACTGGAACTCCCCGCCTGGTGTCACCCAGCTTCAGCATTTGTTGAGCTGGATTACTGATATCATGAAGCTGGTTAACAACTGGCTTTTAACTCAGAAACACGCTGTTTGTGCACTTATGATATGCAGCTATAATCGTTCATTCATCACGCTGTTAATGAAGTCCTGTTGTAAACCCAGATGTGGTTGTTTGGTTGTGGAAACATTTTCCTTCTATCTCTGACATAATTATCATGTAGGTGAAGTGATGTTACTGACCTTTAAAATGTTAAGGGTTTAGTTCACTAGTTGATTAGTTGATCTGCAACTATTTTCATACTTGATTATTCGTTTATGAGTTATCTTCTTAAGACAAAATGATAAAATTCTTTGTTACCATCTTCTTACATGTGAATATTTCTGGTTTCTTTCATCCTCTCTGAAACTGAATATCTTTGAGCTTTGTCAAACAGACCAAACGACTTATCAATTAATCAAGAAAATAATCATCAGACTGATTGAAAATGAATTTAATCTTTCCTCAGGTTGACCAGTAGTCAGGTGGTCGACAGGTTTTGATCTGATCTTCTGAACATGTAACCATGACGACTAAGCTTCATGATACTGGAAAACCTGAGTCAAGCTCACAGATAGCTGGATAACCCATTAATATTGCTTTGCAACATTAGAGTATATTTAGGTGTTAAGTCGGTGCTGTGGACTAGATGGAGAGGAGGAAGTTGTAGATGGAGACTGAATGCCCAGGCTCCTATCCCGTTGTTAGACGTAAACAGGGGCAAACGGGGCAGCGTTTTGGTATATTGAAATTCAGATGTCATTAGTGAAAAATTGAGGTATTGACATATTTGAATTGTTTTGTCCAACTAACAGTCCAAAGTAAAAAAAAGAAATTCAGGTACCTGTTGCTGAATACCAATAAAACCAATAAATATTCACATTTTAGAAGTTAAATATTACTTTAATATCATTTTCACCTTTTATTGTGCCATTTTATCATCCCTGGATCTTTTTATTGAACATTAAATTATGGTTTTAGTTCATTCTTTTTTGCATTGTTGACGTCATACTTCCTCTTTCAGTTTCTATGGTGTTATTTGCCTGTTTCTGATCCTAATACCTCTGCTCTGTGTCTGTTTTGTTGTTTCTTTTACCACAGACCTGAAGCATACAGAGAACCCCACGAGACCACAACAGACCAGACCAGGTCGAACCCAGTAACCGAACCTCCACCCCCCTGTCCCCCTTCCCCTGAGCTTTGCAGGCTGCATCATCCACCACTCTGCATTCGTCTCCCTCAGCAGGAATTTATTGTACTGATCAGACAACCTCAAACCACTGGGACTGGAAAGGAGGCCCAGAGGTTCCCTTCGCTGGAACTGAGCTGTGTCTGGCAATGCCTCAGGTGAGAGGGGCGAGAGAGGGAGGGTAACATTACCTTCACTGCCACACAGGTAGAGGGGTTTCCACCTACATGGGCCTGCTGTTGAATACTTACAGAATCAGCCTGAATGTCTGAAACTGTATGGAAAAAACACAATAATATTAATACAGGTATTTCATATTAGACCTACAGAGAGCAGTATCTTAATATTGGTATGTGTCTTTTTATGTATTTAAACTAAAATGTAACTGACTGACACATATTAAATAAAAACCTCTCCAAAATGTACATTTACATTGACGTCAAACCCTTTAACAACCACACAAGGAAGGTATAAAACTCACTATAGCTACATTATCCAAAAAGAAGCATTGACTGATGGTATAGTTATCATATTCATATTCACTTGGCTGGTATGCATGAAATATCAGACGGCACGGTGTGTTAATAAGGTGCTGCTACTCTGATAATGCACATATTGAGCCTATAGGAAAAGATAACATTTTTAACTTTCATAACTTATTTTTAATACGTGCATTGTGAACAGGTTACAGCAGCCAGTGGAGGCACCACACGCACACCATAGATAAAGGAATTCATCTTTTATATACTAAAATGTGATGTTATTCTAATAAAATTCTAAAAATACAAATAAATAAAATAGACAAATTAAAAAAATTACGTTAAAATCAAAACGTTTTGGACAAATTTAGTCAAAAATAATGAACAATTCACGGGAATCAATCATGGGTGATATACACACTCATGAAAACAGGGTCAGTACAGTTTTTACATGCATAGTGAACTTTAATTCACCTTTTTTTTCTTACACACAAGAATGACGTTTGAGCAGAAAAATCAACTGGAGGGAGAAAAAAAAATGAAATGCAGAATGAACCATATTTCTGTTCAGTAAGTTAAACAAAGTACAGTTATGTGGTTTGCAAGTAGTAACCAACTTCATGAAGTGATCTGTAATAAAACGTCTTGACATGGAAAGCGAAGGTACTGTACATCACAGTCTAGTAAATAAAAGCAGTAATGACTTCATCCAACGGGTGGTGGTGTTTATAAGACGCTGGCTGCTGTAGCCCATAGCCTGGTCACAGCGCACCCATCAAAAACGAATTATGAAAATTAAAACCTCTTCCTATTGGCTACATGTGTGCATTATCAGAGTAGTAGCACCTTATTAACACACAGTGCCGTCCTGCACCACATGTTGCACATAATAATAATAATTAATAAACACCTGATTCGTTTCGCTGCGTCTTGCCGACCACGAAATTTAGACCTGACGTCAAAACTGTTTGTTCGCTATGATTGGATCAGGGTTAGCCAATCAGAACAGAGTGGGACGAGCCATGCCTTCACCATCCTGGGAAAAAAAATATGGCTTCCAGTAACCAGGCAAACAGACAGTATCATGGATATCAAAGGCAGTCGGGCTGTTTTAAAGGCGGCGAGTGACTGGCCTGGGTTCAGTGTGACGTCTGTAGACGCTGCATCCAAACAGCTGCTGGGGCAGATGGGCTAACAGTGAATGAGCTAATGAATGGATGTGTGAGGGAGTTAGCTCTCTGGACCCCTCTAAAAATATGCATGAAATGACGCAATGAGTGTTGAGGGTGAACATCATTTTGGATTGAAGTTTTTTTTAATTCTCTGTGGCGCTGAATTAATAGAAACATTATTACATCAGCCTCAGGAGAAGATGATCTGGGCCCCTTAAGTGTTTCTTTTTTTTTTTTCAAATGACGCTGCTCTTCTGTCCTGTCAGCTCCTTGTTTATTACACTATCACTCATATTAGACGTTGCAGTGACATGACAGACAATTACTCAGTAATAAATGGTATCTTACATTAAAATATATTTTAGCTACCTTGTCATATCATTTTAAAAGATGCTAGTATAATTCACTTCTGTCGTTTTATCAGCTTCTCTGATATTTGCTAAATCTTAACCTACTGTAGTAAAGTTACAAATGTGGCCTGTTGGTCTGAGGCAAAAATATCGTGTTTGATTTCATCACCCTCTCCTTGTGATGTGACCCCATGCTTCCTGTTTTCTTCTTCTGTTCATAGTCAGCTGCCAAATAAAGGCAAAATGTTTAAAGTGAAACAGTGAAGTTAAGAACATTTATGAATTTGTTGCATATGTCAACCAGTAATTATGGTTATAAGAAACCTCTGAACACAAAGAATGAACATAGGCAGTCATTTTCTCCAAGGCAGTGGGTTTGCTCAATTATTACTCTCTTCTTTTCTTGTCTGATGATCCAAAAACAGTTTAACACCTTGGTGTAAAGTTACATGCTATTGTATTGTCAGCTGCTAACTTCTGTTTGCATGTTTGACTTGCCATCACCTCAGTTTACAAGCCATAATAACTTCTACGATATGTTGTGAGATATTCATCACTCTGTGTCACTGTTTCCTCTCCGTGTGAGAAGAAAGCCTCGTGTTATTGTACTGATAATAACAATATGGACTCCAGGAAGAGCTGCTGTTCTCAAGGCAAATGAACAACAATAAACAATACTGATAATCAGATTTATTAAAGTTACGTACTATATTAAAATTCATGGCCGACATTCTTTTGATCTGATAATCTCAGACTTTAATAGAATTAAAAACGAATGTAGAAAATAATACAAGTGCTATAATGAATGTACAACTTAATCAACACAATGTAACAAATAATAAAAGTGACACGACAAATAATAGTGTCTTCTATATAATATACTGTCATATAATACTGCACATGATAAGATATTTGAGTGAGAAAAGGATCAATAGGAAGGAGGGCAAAGACCAGCAAGAGAAGAGTTGTAAGATTTTGGTTTTGGTGACGTTTCCTTTTTTTTCTGTTGCATTGCAGCCTAGCGTTAGTGGGATGGAGCCTCCTTTTGGGGACGACTTTCAGAACTACTCGTTTGCTGACCAGGCCCTGACCAGCACTGAGCTGCTCGCCACGAGCGCTGACCCAGATTTCATGTACGAACTGGTGAGTGGCTGCACACAAACACACACACACACACACACACACGCACACACACACACACACACACACACACACACACACACACACACACACACACACACACACACACACACACACACACACACACACACACACACACACACACACACACTCCATTCTCACCAAGGCCGTGCTACAGCCCGGGATCAGGCCTTGCTAACTATCCTTTGAGCCTGCCTTCTTTGCAAGTCAGTCCCAGCTGCTCATGCTGCGTCATCTCTGAGTTGCAGCCGAATGAAGAACCTAAGTTTAAAGGGGGCATATTATGAAAAACTCACTTTTGCAGTGCTTGTGTGTATATATTTGGGTCTCAGTTGTGCCTACTAACACACAAGCTGTGAAATAAGACCACCCAGTCAGTTTGGTGTGGGCTGACTTGTTCTGTGATCTGTGATTCAACAAGTCTTCTTAGGTCACATGGGGCTAAGCTACATTAAGCTAATGGTGAGAAATGTGTGTGTATTGCTGGGCTGGACCAACAGACAGCTGCGAAGTCCCGGCGAGCTCTGCAGGAGAGAGCCCGCTGGGAAGCAGAGCCGAAGAGTCCTGCGTTGCTGCTGCTGTCTTCTGGAGGAATAAAAGCCTGATTCTCTGCGCTGATCCGGAGCAGAGTTTGTTTTTTATAAACTTTTGGGATTAAGTTGATCTTCAATCTCACTTTTCACTTATTTATATATAAATGTAAAGTTACACAGTATGTATTTGGAGTGTGGATGGAGCAGCCACAGAGTTAGCATAGCCCTGATCGATCTGAACTTCAGGATTTTTACAAATTTGACGTTATAATGTAGTTATTTCGACATCCTTTTGACCCGTTCATTGCAGTTAAGTCCCAGCAAATCAAAGTTTATTTAGACTCAAACTGGCTGCTCTGTACAGGGCTGTTTAGACAGGACAAAAAGGCTGCTGTGGTGCTTGATATCAGACACCTTTTTTATTAAGTAACTGTGCTAGCTTGTTGAAAAGGGGTATAATATGGCCCCTTTAAAGATCACCAGCCCAAACTTCCTCATGCATCACAAAGATAAAAGTACTGCTTCAACTACTTCAGTTTGTTGGCCTTTTTATTGTAGTGGGAAAATAAATGAATAAATAGCTTGTTGATTAATGTTTGGTGCTAATATTGTTTGGCACATGCTTGTCATACTTTATTGTAGCTTTCATCAAAACATTGACTGGGATCAAAGATTACTCAATGCATACTGAAGACTGTTACCCACTTCAGTAGCATCTGTCTCTTCTTTGGCGCTGAGCTGTAGTTTTTGTTTGTGTGCGTTGCCAGAAAAAGAGCAAATCTGGTACAAACTAATCCCTTCAAAGCAACTTGCTGTCTGTGGCACAGTAACACAGACTGATGTTGAAGACACAGCACTGTGAGACATTTAGGGGAGTTTAACAAATACACACAAGAACGCCTACGGACACGACGGTCTAGACTTGAACCAGCATTCACTGGGCACAGGTTAGTCTGCTTTAATCGTGCCAAGCCGTTAATTTTTCTTGCAAATGGGCTATAGGACATATCACTGATTTAGTGATACTGAGTTTTCATTATCAGTGCTAAAATTGGTCTACACAACAGGATATAGAAATATGTTTTCAGCTTCAAATATAGCATTATAAAACAGTACAAGCAGGAACAGCCACAGTGAGATGAAACGCTGCAATCGTCAGGTTCTCACTGTGGTCTAATGTGTCATCAAGGTTCATTTCTTTTACCTCCTCATGCTGTGCTGGGGAAAGACACTCGTACTGTGCCAGCATGGCTCGAGTGGTTGCACTTGCACACAGCTCAGCCTAGCACGTGCATCCCCACCCAAATGGGAAAAAAAGCCTATTAGGTAACAGAAACACAGCACACAAATTCTCAACAAGCACCAGAGTGAATGCAAATTCAAGGAATTGTAAGTGACACAGTGATATTTTGTTCTTATCTCTTATTTTCTTCTTTATTTTATTACTTTTAAAAATTCAAATAAATTAAACACTACAAGTATTGCAGTCAAAAGTTTTATACAAACTTATACTCATACTAGAAGTGAGAATTTGATGTATCTCCGCGCCATTAAATAAATACTGTAAATAAAGATTTGCATGCTGTCGGCTCAGCTGCCAGTGGGCATTTCAAACGGAGAGACCCGTGCATAATTGTTTAGCAGCAGTGTGACATTTGCCAGGCTCACAGCTCACCTGTCACCACTCACGCTGTCAGCTGCAGGTGCCTTCCTCAATTTACTTTCTGCTGTAGACTAAACAATAGAGATTCACTGTTTCACTCTCAGTTTCTTGGATCACAGTTAAACATTAATGGGATGATGAAGTAGGACAACCTTCTAGTTAGTTTCCACTGTAAACAGCTAAGAGTTAAGTAACAGATTCTGTGAGGTTTTTTTACTGTATGTAAAATTAACGATTTCTTCATGTGGACTTTTTCGATTTCTACTATAACGATACAAAGTTTTCAGTTATCTTTGGATCTGATATTAACATCCACCACATCACTTACATGTTTTGCTCAGGCGGGGAGTTCTGGTCCTCTGAAATGATGCGAACGCGGAAGTAACTTAAAACTGCATTCTATCAAAAGGCCACCAGGGGGCGACCGTTTTGGTGTCAAAAGGACTTCCGTCTCTATACAAGTCAATGGAGAATTCACCAACTTCTCACTTCATTTCTAACCTCAGTAAACGTTTTCAAAATGTGTTTATGGTCTCAATCGCTAGTTTAAAGCCTTCTTCAATGCAGTATGATGTTCATTTGTGAAATGTTGGCCTCCCTGAATTTATATTTGAGGATAAAGCAGGGTATGCATTAGGGCGTGGCTACGTTGTAATTGACAGGTTGATTGGTTCACAGGTTCAGGAGGGCGCCTCATGCTCCTCCTGATGCCCATATAAGTAGAATCCGTGTTTTTTTTTTACCCGGCATGCACCGGAAATTTTCAAGATGGCGCTGCTCAGATCCGAAACTATTCGCTTCCAAGCAGCAGTCCACAAACCAATGGGTGACGTCACGGATGTTACGTCCATTTTATATACAGTCTATGGTTTTGCTTCAACATTGTCAAATTCAAACCCTGGTGACAGAAAAACGAATTAGAAATGCCCATAGACATTCACATACTAGGTGTGCGCTGATTATTTCATAGTGCAATCGTCTTAGCCAAAATTTCCTCATGACAATGATAAAGTTGACCATGACCAGGACAACATGGTTCAGTGAGCCGAGGCTGCCCGAGAGATGTGCTTCAGGATTGTTATATTGTTACTTTAGGCTGCTAGGAGTTCTGCTTTTATATCCCAGTGTCTAGCTATATACAATATATACTCTATATATTGTGATATAGTATAATTCCTGGAAAATCAACTGAGAAACTGTTTAGTTTTGGCTAATCAGGAAAATCAACACAACCTAACAGATCAATACTCTCCATTACATTGATGCAAAATTATATAAAATATCAATATTCTAATAATAACTGATAGTGCGAAACTGTGGCAATGATTCAATCAGATCAGGAGTTCAGCTTAATGCATGTTTTAATACGAGCTTGATTCACGTCCACATGCATTCAGACACTGACAAGGATTGTCTACAGAATACAGCTTCTTATACCTTCCATACAGTGGCTCAAATATCTTACAATGCACAGCTTGGGAGAATATGAGACTTCTTGGTGAGGCCCGAAAGTTATTTTCAATCATTCTTTGACATGTTTGACCAGACTTTCTGGAGTCATGCTGAGCATGGTCAGTTAAAAATAGATCCTAACAATAACCAAACAGTTTCTGATGGTGTATCATGCTTTGTCATACTGCCACTCTTTTAAAACATGTTGGAAAATGTTTCAGTCTTTAAATAAACCTTCCATATTAGTTTGTCCACTTTCTATCATGATCACTTTGATGAAATGTGTCACATGAGAGGAGCTACTCTCTTGATTCTAGTTATTGTTATATTTGCAATAAAGGATATACAGTTTTATTCATTACTGGTCTATCTTGAAAGTCCAATGAAAAGATGACCTGCAATACACATTTAATTATGTATAGTCATGGAAAGTTTATGGTTTATCGTGTTATATATTGTTCTACTGTAAATATCTTGTGTAAGTTAACAAACCCTCACCACGCACTTCAACTGTAACAACAAAAATAGAACATCTTGTAACCCACTTCCTGCTTGCTGCTTGACTCACGTCGATCATTTCCTCCTCTCTGCAGGACAGAGACATGACCCACCGACAGAGCCCCTGTCGGGACAGCGTTGTGGGAGCCGGGGACGGAGGCAAGGAGATGGAGGGCTGTGTGGATCAGCTCATGGGTCTGGGCGAGTGTGAGACAGTCTACAGCAGCTCAGCGTTCGAACAGTGGGACTCCTACTGGGAAGACCTCACCAGGTGCTGAAATCATTTATTTATGAGCTGTGCAGCCTATTTTTAAATCGACTTAAAAACTGCAAAAAGTAAACATGACTTACATAAGACAAACTATACTAAGGAATTTAATGAAACTCAAAGGTCGTGCTGTGTTTCCCCCTTTGCCTAAACTTTCTAAAGCTGTTACTGACTTACAGTGCAAAGAATATATTCACTGTCCGAAGATCTTGGTGAGTATGAGATAACATTATGAGATAAGAGTAATAAGGTTTTTTATTTGCACCAGAGATCAAAATCACTGGTTGATAATCGTCAAGGCAGGTCATCTCTGTCTGACGCAGGCATGGCGGCGGCTGAATTGACGCAGGTAGTGACTTGGCTCGCAGGCAGGGAGTGGTTTCAAGGGCTAGTAAACAACAAAGCAGCTGGCTGCCGCAGTCCCCCGGGATCTCAGGTGATGCTCCGTCTGTCCTGCAGCGATCCCGAAGCCTTGGTGCTAAAATAGTCTGTGAATTTTTCTCTTCTGAGATGTTGAGTGGCAGCTGAGGGCAGACCACAGCCTTTGAAGTGTGATAGTTGAAGTGGAGTTGTGCTCGCTGTTGCACATTGCTGCTAATAAACGGGGTTGATTGAGGTCGTGCGAAAGTGGAACAGAGGAAGGAAAGTGTGTATGTGTATATTGTAGCAAATGTGTGAGTCATTCTTGTGTTTCTGGGTCAGCAGAAGTCATATACTGTTTGTTTGTTTGTTCTGATGTACCTTTGCTCCTTACTGTGGTTTTATAACACAGTAGTTTTCTTCATCTGGCAAACTTCCTCTCATAAAGAGATTAGAGCAGACAGTGTGTGTGTGTGTGTGTCTGTGTCTGTGTCTGTGTCTGTGTCTGTGTGTGTGTGTGTGTGTGTGTGTGTGTGTGTGTGTGTGTGTGTGTGTGTGTGTGTGTGTGTGTGTGTGTGATGTACTCTCAGATGTAGTGCTAAGAACACTCCGAGCTCTGTTTGCTGTTTGTTCTGGGAATTATTTGTAGGTTGTGGTGTACAGTATGATGAGGTTTGACTTGCCTTCAGGTTTTTTATCACTTGTTACAAAAATTAAAACCATTAATGGAACCAAACCAAAATGTGGAGGAAAAACCCCCAAACTTGAACATATCCACATTCGCTTGATGGGGTGTGAATTCAGTCACAGATGCACCATTTAAACTGAAATGTTTCAACTTGAAAAATGTGCACAAACTCTCTAATATTACACTACGAACGGTAGAAAGTAGAGCCGGACCGATGCTGGATTTTTGGGGCCGATACCAATATTGGGGATGAAAATAGTTCCAATATCGATATTTTGCAATGATCCCTCAAATATGGTTATAAAACACTTGTGACAAAGATATATAGTAGAGGAATGATATTTCACTGCTTAACAATAAATGTTATTGCATAAAATTCAAAGACTGTATATAAAATGGACGTAACATCCGTGACGTCACCCATTGGTTTGTGGACTGCTGCTTGGAAGCGAATAGTATCGGATCAGGGCAGCGCCATCTTTAAAATTTCCAGTGCATGCCGGGTAAAAAAAACCCCACGGATTCTACTTATATGGGCATCAGGAGGGGCATGAGGCGCCCTCCTGAACCTGTGAACCAATCAACCTGTCAATCACGACGTAGCCACGCCCTAATGCATACCCTGCTTTATCGTCAAATATAAAATCAGGGAGGCCAACATTTCACAAATGAATATCATACTGCATTGAAGAAGGCTTTCAACTAGCGATTGAGACCATAAACACATTTTGAAAACGTTTACTGAGGTTAGAAATCAAGTGAGAAGTTGGTGAATTCTCCATTGACTTGTATAGAGACGGAAGTCCTTTTGACACCAAAGCGGTCGCCCCCTGGTGGCCTTTTGATAGAATGCAGTTTTAAGTTACTTCCGCGTTGGCATCATTTCAGAGGGCCGGAACTCCCCGCCTGATTAAAAGTACATCATTGCAAAAAATTTTAAATTTGAATTAAGATGAAGTATCAAATAAACATAAAATGAGGCCTATATAATAAAAAAAAAAAATATATCAGCACATACTCGACAACATATATGGTAATACTTATATATCGGTGATAGGCCAATCGGTCCGACTCTAGTAGAAAGACAAGTGGAAGAGTTTCAGTGTTTAAAAGAAATTAGTTCCTGGAGTCTTATCCCTACGTACACACTCCACACACATGAAGTCAGGTTGTGCTGTTAACTAGCAACAGTAACCGAGCATGGTGAATACGAGGCATTTCTATTTAACATTCACAGTTTGTGGCTTGTAATCACAGACCACAAAACGATACCAGTAATGAATTAAGTGATTGATTAAGTGCTTCGTGCCCAGTGTGAATTCACCTCAAAGCTGTACTGTGGTGTGATGTTTGAATGTTGTACGACTAGTGTCGCCATGTGACTTGTTTTTGCAAGGAATGAACTTCCACATTCACCTGATCTGTCTGGTTCTTTTGTATCAGTCAAACTCTGGAGATGATATGTTTACCTGTAGAGCTTCACCAAACTATTGAATTCATTATTGATCAATCTGCCAAATACTTCATAATCAATTATTCCTTTTGTCCAATCAACAGTCCAAAAACTTCACTTTAAAATGATATAAAATGGAGAAAAGCTGGAAACTGTATTTCTTGTTGTAATTTCACCCAGAGAAGTGATTATAAGGATTAAAGGATTATCAAAATTGTTGCCGGTTAAGTTTCTGTCTTTGACTGATTGATTAACCAACTAATCTTCACCGCTCTCACAGCTACATCTGTGTGTTCAAATATGCAAAAAAAAAAGTTCCCTTTAATTAACACATGTTATGAGAAATGGTCAAATTAATTTGTTGCCATCTTCACTTTTAAGATCCAACGTAACACCTCTGAAAACCGTGAGATGTTTTAAAGGTCATATACGATGTCAAGACTATGAAAGCTCAGAATTTCACCGAACGTCTTTGTGCTTCACAGATATACGCGGCTGGCCAGCTGTGACATCTGGGGCACCAAAGAGGTGGACTTCCTCGGACTGGATGACTTTTCTAGCCCCTACCAGGACGAGGAAGTGATTGGCCGAACCCCGACGCTGGCTCAGCTCAACAGCGAGGATTCGCAGCCTGTGTGTGAGGCGCTCTACCCCCCTGCTGACCTGACCCCGCCTGGCCCCCAGCCTCCGCTGTCCCAGCTTCCCTGTCACAGTAAGAGACCCCTGGTCCCCGGCCAAGGATTTGGCCCCGGCATTGCACGGCCCTCCCCGAGTGCCGCATCCTTCTCCCGTCCCTCCCGCAGCCTTCTCGCAGACTTCCCTGAAAGCTCTCAAAAAGCCACCAGGCCTGTCCCCTCCAGCACTGAGACTATGGCCAAGACCCAGAGTCATCTCAGTCTCATCCAGGACCACCCTCAAGTTCAAACCAAGACTCAGGGGCAGGGAGCCAAGATGGCAGCCCCACCCTCTAACGGCCCTGACTTTGTGCGGAAGGCTAAAGTCCGTGTGAGTGCTGTGCATAAAGCTCAACCCGACATGCCCTCCCCCACTGATTCAAACCCCCCTCTACCACTCTCCCAACCCCAAGATGAGAAAGCCTCCACTTCAGCTATCACCACCTTGGTGGGACTTCCTGGTGCCTCAGCCAGTGGATCTGGCAGCTTTGAGAGGAGGGCGGAGGGAGCGGGGAGACGAGAGTTGCCTGTAGCCTGGTCTGCCGCTGTGCCTCAACTGGTCGAGGCGAGCCAGGCGCTGGAGGGAAGCACCTCTGGGCTGGTGAGCAGCGGCGATAGCGTGGCAGGAGTTAGTGGTGGTGTTCTGGTTGTCGAAGGCACGGAGAAAAGTAAGGAGGAGGAACACAACTACTCTCTGTTCCTGACCCGTAGCAGACTGGCCGGCAGAGCCCACTCCCAGCTGGAGGAAGACGAGGAGGAGGAGGAGGAGGAAGAGGAAGAGGCGGAGGAGGAGGAAGGCGATGGGCTGGAGCTAGACGACGAAGACCACGATGAGGGTTTTGGCAGCGAGCACGAGCTGTCTGAGAATGAGGAGGAGGAGGAGGAGGAGGAGGAAGAGGAGGAGGATGAAGATTACGAAGCAGACAAAGATGACGACATGAGTGACGCCTTTTCTGAGCCAGGTACAGACCCCTCATCTTAAAGCTTCTGGTTAAAATGTGTAACCAAACATTATGTTGAATAATTGTTACTATTTTCTGTTGCTTTTCTGTTGCTCTCTCCTTCTTATTCTCCTGTCTTGTTTCCAACCAGGCTGTGACGTGGAGCTGATGGAGGACATTAAAGGCCTGACAGCAGGAGTCTCAAGCCGGAAGAGAGGCAAGCGTCGCTACTTCTGGGAGTACAGCGAGCAGCTCACCCCCTCCAAACAGGAACGTATGCTTAAGCCATCTGAGTGGGACAGACATACGCTGCCTAGCAACCTGTACCAGAAGAATGGGCCTCTCCATGGTATACATACATACATACATACATACATACCTACTGTTCATACAAACACATATATAACTAAACACAGCTGACTTTGTAGGATGTAGGCCTCGCTTTAAGACATACCGATGATATTTAATCAAAAACTTCAGGAGCATCTTGAAAGGAAATATTTGATGTGACACATAATAAAATATTGATCTCTTTTGGATGATTGTATTTTTTAATTACACAGCATAAATCATATACAGCTTTCACTGGAGACACTATTGTACAAGTCTTTCAGTAGGATTTCTGTGGTTTGGATTTTCCACAACAGCAGCTGTGCACAGCAGGTTGCAGTAATAACAAAACAGTGATCACATTGAAAATGCGAATTAAATAAAAGTAGCATCAGTTGTCTCATTTCTCACACAAAAGGCACAGACATGTACCTGTTTTTAAAAATAACCTGTGGAAACTACTACTAGCAGCAAAGCATTTCTCCCGCATTCATATGTGCATTTATTAAATCTACGATTTTGTTTGGAGATCAATTACGTTGAGTATGTCGATGATGACCCATATTGCATTTTTAACATTTAGTAACTGTTTTAAAGAGAGAAAAGGAGAAAGAGAAAGCACTTTAAGCTTTTATTGCAGTCTAACATGCAGTTATGTACTACTATTACTAATTCAAACCTTTTATAGATCTGCAGCGGTATCTCCCAACTGTAACCAAAAGGTCAAAATTTAAACTGTTTCCTCCTGACTGATCCAGATTCTCTGAATGAGGTCTTGTCATAGAGTTATTCAGCATCAAATATTATAATAAAGAGTAAAAAATACACTCTTATGTGGGGAAAAATCAAATTGATTCTTAAGCTCAGTGGCTGAGCACTTAAATAATGAAGAATGAGAAATGAAGAGGCTTTTTGGCTAATGAATAAGCCAGCAAATGTATTATTATTATTATTATTGTTATTATTATTATTATTATTATTATTGCATTTTTATACTGACAGGGAATCATAGACTGCAAACAACAAAGTGAGAATTGATCCCTGGCAGTATTGGTGCTCCACTCCTCAATGAACTACTGCTGACCAATTTTGTACCAACTTTTATGCTGTATGCCTGCTGAAACGTCAAAGATGACATGAAAATGATCTCTAACATCCTTTTTTATTGGTTGTCACGAAGGAAAATACATGCTGAAGAAGTCTCGTCGCACAGACGTGGAAGATCTGACTCCCAATCCACGAAAGCTGCTGCAGATCGGCACTGAGCTCCGGAAACTGAACAAGGTGATCAGTGACTTGACCCCCGTCAGCGAGCTGCCTCTCACTGCACGACCATGGTCCCGCAAGGAGAAGAACAAGCTGGCGTCCAGGTAAAGTTCAGTCCATAATATGTAACAACGATATCAATTTAGAAAATCATGATTCCTAGTACGTGCTGTTTTTCATGAAAAGATCTAAACTCCTCTGTTGTGTGTTGCAGAGCTTGTCGTTTAAAAAAGAAGGCTCAATATGAAGCAAACAAGGTGAAGCTGTGGGGACTCAGCACAGAGTACGGTACGTTATAATGACGCTGCACGTGTTTCTATATTTACACCCAAGTTCATAAACGTCTGCATCCATGTTTTTTATGACTTGTTAGTGATTCTCTATCAAATATGTTAATCTAAATATAAAAATAATAAAGGAGCATGATTATTGTTTTACTTGTACTTCTCAAAGTATAGTATAGTGATATCTCTTACTGATATCACCAACAAATTATACATTTTTTATGTTTGTATTTTTGTTAAAATCCCTGATCTGAATATGAATGCATTATTTATTCAGTATTTTGTGTTCAGCTTACTGAGTGTGTTCTCCTGTGTGTGTGTGTGTGTGTGTGTGTGTGTGTGTGTGTGGTCCTGGTGTAGATCGGCTGCTGTTTGTGATCAACGCCATCAAGGAGGAGATAGTGGTACGAGTGGAGGACTCTTCTCCGCGTTCAACCAACATGACTGACACCCTGGACAGGCTCATCCAGGAGACTCTTGGTGAGAAAGATCATTTAGAAATGTATTTGGACGTTCTCTTAAAACGCACACAATGTGTCATTTCTGCCGCTATGGGTCTCACAATCAAAATAATAACAAACAACAGAGTCTGATGACGTTGTGAAGTATTAGTATCATGGGAGTTGTTGACTTCATTCATAAACATCCATCCTTTCCTGGGTAGGATTACTTCAGTGTTCATCGTTCAGGAGGTTTTTAAATGTTAGCTTAATTATCCATAGAGGGTCTCCTTTCCAAACAAATGGACCCGGTGATTAAAAACACTGAAAAAAGCAGTTTCACATTAAACATTAGTGTTTGGCGGATACGGATGTCCAGAAGGGGTTGTGAGCCGAGCTGCAGCTAAGGTTTGCTCAGCTTGTTTCTCTGATAACTTAAGATTCAGACATTCGACGACTAAAATCTTCATCCGATTAAAAGATTAAAAAAACCTAGATCTAAAAAGTTCATCGCAAATATGTGGCTTAAAACTGAATAAAAGTAAATTTATGACAGTTTCTGGAGAACAACCACAACGCTGATGTATTATCTTGCATGCATATATCTGTCCGTAGTAGGTGACATTGTGGCGGACAACCACAACATTGATGCATGTGTCTTTTGCACATGTACTCTTTGGTAGAGTATGCAGCTCTGAATAGGTGCGTTTTCAGGCGGGATTTAAAGGTGGAAACAGAGTCAGAAGTGCAAATGTCTGGTGGGAGAGAGCTCCAAAGGCGGGGGGGCAGATCGGCTGAAAGCTCTTGACCCCATGGTAGTTAAGTTGGCAGATGGGGCAAAGAGCTGGTTGGCGGAGGAGGATCGGAGAGTTCGGGAGGGTGTGTAGATGTGAATCAGTTCAGAGAGATATGATGGTGCCAGGTTGTGAAGGATCTTGTAAGTGAGGAGTAGAATGGAGATTATATTTAATTTACAGAACTAGTACCAGTGTCTTGACTAAATTGATTTAAAGATTGTTTCGATTAATCACAAAATCAAATACTGCAGATCAATGACAATAAAAATGTACCTCTGTTTGTGTCGTTGTGTGCAGTTGCACCACCTGTTGCTGGGCAGACTTCAGACTTTGTCAACAAAATCTTGGAGACCACAGGACGCGGCGATCCCACCGGTGGACTGGTCGGCCTGAGAGTCCCAACCTCCAAAATCTAGACAAGCTGCAGTCCACTGAGAGGAGTGGACTAAACATTACCACCGTGCTGTCCCATTGTAACTATGCTCCCCTCTGCATGCCCCTCCAACCCAGACTACATATACATTGTTAGCCACACAAGCACACATACCACTCCATGTGTGTATGTATGTGTGCTTGTTTTCGCCATGCACCTGTATGGCATACACCCTAGCTTTCTGTCTCTGCACACTGTGCGCAGAGTCAGAGCATCACTGTCTCCCAACCCATCATGAGCGTCGGGAAAAGCATCTGTAAAGGCGAGTGATGGTTAGGTGTATAGCTAATAGCACGTCCTAAATCCACTGGTGATTATTAGATGTGTTTAACATAGCATTGTGTAGGGTCGGCTCTGTCGGACGTCTGCTCCCTGCAGAGCCTGACCATGGCTGAGACAGGAGACAGTCACATGAGTGTAACCACTGGAATACTTTCACAGGTTGTAATGACAGAGGAAGAATTGTTACACCTTAGAGGAAACCATTAATGGGTAAAAAAAACCAGTTCCAGTCATCCTTTCCTAGAACATGGCAACACAAATAAACTCCAGGATGTTAAATTGACACACTCAGTCAATCAAAGCACTATGATGACAATAGCTTTGGTTGCCGAGACAGCTGCAGAGAAAACAAGCAGTGTGCTCCGAGGTGTTACTGGGTGGCAGGAAATATTTTGTATTGAAGGCCTAAATATGTTCATGCCATCCCCTCAGCTCTGCTGTTGTTACCATTTAGCATCTTTAATGCTTGAAACAAAAATCAGTAGTAGCTAAAAGTTAAAAAAATAAGCAACATCAATCCTGCTGGTCTGAAGTTTGAAGCAGGCAGGAGGACTAATGGCTAATTTTGACAAAAACAACAGGAAGCAGTTGACCGTGTGGAGAGGAAGCGCATATAGTTTGGTGCTTTTTGGCCTTGTGCTGGTTATAACTGGACTGGTTGAATTTGGCATTTTAGCCAGCGTGGGAGCAGATGATCTTGTGAGGAAGATGATGGTGGTGACGTTGATGAAGATGACATAAACAGTGACCCATCTCCTCTTAGAACTGTATATACGTGTTTCCCAGTGGGGGAAAAAAAGGCACCGACTCCCCTTTTTGTACAGTAGAGTTGACCAGGCTAACAGTTTGGTGTGTTCATACTAGTGTTTGATCAGAGTTCTATTCATTGTGCCTTGTGTATGTATGTGTGTGTGTTTCTGTAAGTCTGAGTGAGTGAATGAGAGGAATTGAGAGAGAAGACGTGATTGGTCAGAACTCCCTGAGGTTCAGCCAAGGAGGAGACTGCTTTACAATGAGTGAGAAAGTGGATGCATGGAGGGAGACACCTGTGGGGTTTGTTGTGTATTTCAGTTGTTTAAAGATATTCTGAATGTACATAAAAAAAAATGGAAGCTCTCGTTGCGTGATGCCACAGAGTCTGTGTATATAGGAGGGCTCTGCAATAGATTACTTATGGTTTTTGGTACTCTTGTCTTGGGGGATTTGGGGGGGGGTTCACAGATATTTTTAGTTTAGAGTTACAAAAAAAATATTTGCACACTATATTTTGATTGTTTTTTGTACCAAAGACACATGCAACGAAATGGCGACCAGCCAGTTAAAGTAAGGTTTTGCACAGCTTACCTGACGCCGTATTGAATGTAAGAAATGTGGGAGGGTCAGGAAACTTCATAGAACTGTGAAATTAGCTTGGGTCCAATTCTGTACAGAAAAGGAACATTTATTAAGTTTTTTAAAATCTAAAAAAGTTAACCCCATCTGTGGGCTTCTCCAGTAGATTTTGTTGCTTAGGAAGCACTTCATTCCTGAACTGATTCCTCCCTCCACAAGCTAATTGTGTTAATGGCGCTATCTAGGACAAAAACCAAGAGCGCTAGTAGATAAGCTATGTTACATTTTTGCTTGTTTGTCAAAATGTCACCAACAATAACCAAAATGTTATGTTCCTGTGTCACTTTGTTTGATTTCTGTATGTAGATGAGGTCTAGTTCATCGACAAAATATTAACTGAATTGTGTTTTAAAAAGTACTGTATATAGAAACATTAATGATATATCTATCAATGGTGAAATGCCACTCTTCATGACAATTGATTCATTTTTAAGCATGACACATTTCTAAAGCATATCCTTGCATTGAAAAAGTTAGAGGAAAAAACTTAAAAACCAAACAAAAAAAAAGTTCTTGTTATATTTTTATATTTTAGCTGCCTGCTATCTTTCCTGTTGGTTTGGAGGTATTCATTGGTCAGATTCAGTGGAGGAAAAAAAAAAGGAGAAGGGTCTTTAAGAGCAGCCAGTCAAATCCGATAGTTCGTACACGACACTTGACCTCTCCTGTCTCCTTGCTGGCTGAGTGAAATACAGAGAATCAGGACTGGATTTATTTAAAACACACAATGCAGCGAAGCCATGGTCTAGTTTGAATGGTCTATAAAGAGAATGAGGACATGCTGTCTTTAGCGAGGACAGTGACGGGTGTGAGAAAGCAAGAAACTCGGAGGACAACAGTGTGGAGGTGTGAGGGCAGATGAGGAATCAGCTGCGGTGTTGTCACAGATGCTGTTAGAAAGCCAAAGCCATTTGAATTTGTCCCAGATTGATCTGAATTCAGCACTGCATGTTGTCGTTTCCCTTCTTTTTAAATCATGAAGTGAGTTGAAATTTGCATTTCCTGGGATTGACATCGCTGCCTTTGAGGTTGGGTCGCTGAATTTTATCTGTGCCTGGCCTTCGGTCCTCAGCTTCCATCCCTTTTGACTGGTCACAGCAGTATAAAAAAAAATCACTTTGTTCACCAAAACACACACAGTTACAGTAATAAGGCCACAAACTGGCACCGTGTTCAACCTTTAACAATGCATGATGCCTGTATGCTTACCTCCCTGCTACCTCCTCAGAGGAAACACTGACATTCCCAGGAATTTCATAATTCAGCCCAAATTCACTCTGTTGGTGGGCAAATGAAACAAAATGCATTTGATGAGGCTGAATTCAGCTTAGTTTGAGGTGAAGAACGTACACCGATGATGGTGATGCAGAGCTGTGGTTTTTCTGTATCATGTGACTGAAAAACAGCTAGTGCTACATATATATATCTATGTATATATATATTTACTGTTTTCTGTTCCGTCTAAAAAGGGAGAATTGGTGCTTTTTCTGAAACTAGAACGATGAGTATCCATGATTCTTATTTGACTTCTTAGTCGAGTTGTAGCCGAATGACTTGCTCTCCCCTCTACCGTCCACAGCTATTTTCTTAGTAGTGATTCATTTTTGTAAATAGACTATAATTTAATATGTATCTTCTAAATGTTAGATATCTGTATAGAATACTCTATCTTATATGTTTAAAAACAAAAGCACTTTGTCCAAAAAAGGAAAAAACAAACAAAAAGAAAAGCATTTTTTTTCTTCCATTTGCTGCTAAAAGGCCTGGTGTGAATGCTGCAAGTGTACTTGACGACTACTTGCTAGGACCGGTCTATTACCTGACTTGGCTAAGTCTATAAACTAGTAGGTCTATGGCCTGATGAGAATTAGATCTACATGTTTCTGGAGCCATGTAATGATATGAAGTATTGTATGAAAGCGTATCATTGCTTGGCTTCGGGACGCCCAGTGTCTTGGGTATGCCTGTTTCTGTGACGAGATAGGTGTACGTCCTGGTCAGAGGCCGTGTGGATAATGTGTTTGTGGTCTTAAAAAAACATAGAGGGTTTTGATTCCAGGGCCCCTACGTTGATCCTGATGCTGACCCCCTTGGCGTCATGATTAATTTGCCTTCAGTAGAGGTTTCCTATGGAAAAACTGATTCTGCTTTGGCTTCCTCTTCAGGGTGATGTACAGTGTAGACACATTTCTCCAGAGAGCTATATTGTTATCATTTGTAAACTGATTTCTACTTGTGACTTAATGAGGAGGGGTTTAGCCTGGGGCGGCCTGGAAGAGCCAGTTTGAAAGATGTTGTTCCCGGCCGCCTTGGGGGAAGTTACTATATCACTGTACTGTATGGCAAGCCAATTATAAATGGAGACTCAATCCGGACACTTATTGCCTTCTTAAATAACCTTTCACATACACACAAACAAAAATAATAACCCGGCAGACATGTCAGTTGCCAAGAGGCATGCTCAAGGTTTATGACATTGCCCTGCTGATATATGGTCAACAACACCACCAACAACAACAACAACAACAAAATCATTCAGCCTGATTGGCTCAAAACAACCTTGACTGAAGTAGCAGACAGGGCGATTATATCTGAAAATGGCTTCAAATATTTCAACTATTTGAAGCATTTTTTTTCAGCTGTAATTTCGCCCCCCGGTCTGGTAGGGGGTCAACAGTGGTTAAAGGGCTGCTGGTTGAGCTGGCAGCGTTGCTGCTGGAGGGAATTGCGCGTGCGTGCGTACGTGTGTGTGTGTTTTGTTGTCGACGACCACGAGGCTGGTTCAAGAAAGAGTCCTCACAGGTTTTTACATTTAACATGATAGGTGCAAGCTGTGCAACTTTACATTCAAACCAGGAGACTCTGTGGCATTTTAAGTCAAGGAAATGAGTGTAAATCCACGCCAGTAAAACTATTCCTTTTTTTTTTTCTTCTTTTTTTTTTCTGATGACATAGATCCTATACAGTCAACTATTAAGCTAATAGAGTGTGTAACTTTGTGCTACTCTTGTCCAATAAAAGCTAAGTGGATCCATAAAGCTCTTCTTCAGCAAATCAGGGTAATATCGTTCTTCTATCTGACATATGTGATGACATATAAAATCAAAAGAAAATATATTTATGTATTCCAATTAATGTCGCCATTCTTTACTCTGTACAAAATATTGTGTGTGCGTGTGTGTATGTTATGAATTATCAATGTCAATCAATATGGTGCAATGCTCTCTACACAAGCTGAAAAAAAGGCCAACAGACTTGTCACAAGAATTCACAAAATTTCTACGCTTTCTCCAAAACGATATATTCTAACATACTCCCAACATTTTCCCCTCACAAAGGATTTCACTCTGACTTCCAGCCATGATCCGACTTTGTTTTTGTCACATGGTGCTGATTACTTTTCATTATCCAAGAAATAATCCAAGAATTAAACTGGCATCTGTATTCAGATCCATTCAAACAAACAAGGTCCATGTGACTGATTATTGCTCTCATACCAGACCCCCCCCCCCCCCCCCCCCCCGATCATTTTCATTGATTCTAACTGCCCCTGTTGGACCAATCAGAAGAAACTTCACAGTCAGTCTTGCTTTAAATGGTGATTTCTGTATTCTTGACCTGTATGATCATTTTTGTTAAGCATTGAAATCGTTGTAAAAGTCAAACTCTTGGATTTGATACCACTCCCCAAAGTCACGGAGGATCTTAAACAAAATTTTCAACATAACTAAGCAAAATTAATATTTTATTGTTTGTCTGAGTTAAGGATTTTAATAGCAACAATACAAGAAAACTGAAAAAGTAACATATTGCTGTATATCCAGCTTCGTAAGAACAATCTTCGGAGGAATTATTCGGTAACGTTTTTATTTTAATATCAGAATAATTTTAAAGAAGTTTTTTAGAAAGAAATATGTAACTTGGTAACAATAACAGGGAAACTACAGATACTGTTAAATTGATACACATCCAATTAATTCAAATTAACATAATCCAGATTGTTTTTTTAGTCAGTGCAAAGCAAATCAGCTGAACATGTAAAAAAAAGGACATTTTGAGAGTTTTAAAGTTTACAATAATGCACACATTTTTAGTTGGTTTTAAAGCTGTTCTAATCAATAATTATATATAAAAATACACCCTCAGATAATTACCATTGACTCTGCAGTTCCCCTTTATTGTTTTGTGTCAATGTAAGCAACTAGCTAGTGAACATAGTGGAGCATTTAGCAGCTAAAAGCCACATGTTTCACTCAGGAGTTGGAGGTGGAGACCAAAACTGAGCTAAAAGAAGAGTAAATATTGGACTTGTTAGACAGAAACACACGAAGTTGAAATGTCACTGTGCCTTTAAAGCGGCTAAAACTGAAATAAATGCAGGTTTAGATGGAGAAGTTTAGTCAAATAAATGTAGTTTTCCCTTTACTTAGTACCAAAATACAGAGTTCTCACCTGGAAACTTCTTACGACAAAGTTATATTATCAAATATTCCTGACTTGATAAACTGGATTGGCAAAAACAAACAAACTGAATTGACTGATCTCATCTCCGACTGGCTGTGTTGTCAGATCTCAGAGTCTGGTTTTGAGTTTCTTCTGTGACATTTCAAAATTTTTCCTGTCTTGTTTGGAGCCGTGAGGGCTGCCCTTGTTACCTGTAAGATAAAACACCTTTATTTTCAGAGGCTATATGCTTCTACTCTCCACATGTTCCCTTGTGTAAATTAGACACGCACAAAAATGTACTCTGTGATGAGAATGCAGTGGGAATAATGTTTTTGTTTTGTTTTTGTTTTTTTGCATGCTTATTCCCAGCCCTGCAAACAACTGAGAGGTTCAAGTAATGTCTGGAGTTGCTTGCAATTTGAGAAATAATTTGGCCAATCATCAGAAAGTGTCTTCATCATCAAAAAGTTGCTGCATGGCTTTTTGGGCTCACTGCACTCTCAGTTGAATGATTTCATACTTGCTGCTATTGAATGAGCACAAAAGACTTGAGATTTTTGGTTTAGAGTGTCCATGACACAATTACAGTATATTGCTATTACCACAGACCCCTGTTTTATCACACCTATTTTTTTTTTCCTATGACAGTCAAAAGACCAACACCTTTACTCACCGTGCACTTGGTTTTTACATATACAAGGAAAAAAAAAAGGACAATATTTGGAATATGATGCCTGCTGAACCAGGTGCCTTAATCAAAAATATGAGAACACAAATCTGCACCTTCTGTCAGTCTGGAGGGGGTTTCCCTACAGAAACAAGGAGCTGGGTTTCCCAAAACCTAAACAGGAAGTACAGTATAACTCCCAAATCAATCCGTTTTGTATGATAGCCTCTAACAACAGACATGAGCTGCTTGTGGTTCCATGTCTGGAAATAAAAATGAATGCCTCATAGGATTTCTCTTTTAAAGTATTAAAGAAGAGCCTAGGTGGCAACTTGTAAAATACAATGATGTTGTTTTGGGAAACCTGGTTCAGTTTGAACTCTTTCTCTGCCCACTACGCCACGTTATCGTGTTTTCTGTATTGGCTGCTGCTGCTATCACTCGCTGGTGTGTCCGTGTAGAGAAGAGCAAAACTTCCACTGTGTCCGAGGCAGAGGGAGACTTGGCCCTGCTTTTTACCTTGTGAATTACAATGCATTCTTCTTCTGTGGTTTCGACATGGATCACCGTGTTGCTGCCTCTTGAGACCTTTTCAAGAAAGATTTAAAAAAAAAAAGAAAAAAAAAGAAAGAAAAAAAAACCATAAAACAGAACCTTTTCCGTTTCTTAACTTTGCTATTATGAAGTGCCAGACCCTCCTCGAAGCCAGTGTTGGCACTGAGTCGCAGGTTGCGAATGAAGCGACAAACTGAGCATGGAGGTTAACAGTGGTGCTAATCTGTCAGTTGCTGGGTGCTAACATGGCTGTGTTTTTAAAAAAAAGCTGTATTAGCCATATTATTCCTTCTGTTGATGACTATGGTCAGTCTTGTGTTTCTGACTGCTGCACTGCTGTATGCTGACATAGCGAGGTATAAACTCTGCTGCTGCTGCTTTGCTGATGAATGTAGACTAGTCTTCCTCGGCAGGATCATACAGACAGATGTGAGTGTCTGGTGGAGCTTTTCCTGTTCGACTTCCTGTCAGATTTTGTGCGGAAGCTCACAGAGGGAGACTCTTGTCGTCAGGATCCAGAAAGATCATGAATGTTGTATCTTTATATGGCCGCCGTCCTGCTTGTATGTTTAAACCTATTTTTTATTAATAATATGGTTCGATATTTATGCTCTGACTCTGTCAAATGTTGCACGTTAGAATCTTATTTTCTAAATTATATTTTATTGCCTTCTTTCCCTGATCCCAGTGTTCATACCGTTTGTTTGATATTTATTTGTTTCGTCCTATAAATTAACATGTAAGGAGACTTCATAGCTTTTCCAGAGTCAGAGACTTAATGTGAGCTTCACAGACATGAGTCAAAGTCACAATGAAATCAGAAATTCCCCGACTGTTAAAAAATACCTGCCAAAAATAACAAAAAATGTAAATGTAAATGTAAAATTTAAGATTTACTCGTAGTCTATAATCATTATGAATCAATAGGCACAAATAAAGCCATCTCAGATGTTTGTATGTAATCCTGCAGCTGCACTTTGGAGATACAAATGGTTATATAGACAATAATATAATAAATAAATAAATAATAATAATAATAATAATTAGAAATAATGTAATAAAACAATGGATACATACATATATAGAAAAAAGAAAAGAAAAAACAAGTAAATTATTTGGAAAATCCAGATAAAAAGCCAAATGTTTTCCCACGTGAACTGAGTTTTTAAAAAATAAATAAACTGGCTAAATGTGGAAGTAGTAAGTACGCTGACATCAACACATCACATTAAAATACTGTAGCTAGTAGTAGCTTCAGTATGTTTTTTATGTTCTGCTCCTATGTCTGTTAAAGGAGACGTATATAGTACTTTTCCAGCTTCATATTTTTATTTTATTTACAATTTTATCTTATACCGTCTCTTTACTGAAACAGGTCATTTCAGCACTGTCTCTTTAAGGCCCCCATGTCCGATGAGCCCGCTCTGTTTTACATTGGCCAGCTTCAGGAAGCTGCATCTAGACAGACTTCCACTGCCTCAGGAGGCTACGTAAACAGAAAGCAGTTATTTTTCTCATTCTTTACTCAAAATATAAACTTCTCAAATACACATACCGTACATGTTGGAGCCAATATCTGAAATATGTAACAAACTGTGGAAAACAACATCGCAAATGGTGAATGCCAAATTGGATCAGCCGGAGGGATGAACTCTCGAGAGGTTAGAGTTAGGTTCAAATTCAATCTAGCACCACTTTGACTTGCGAGGAACCTCAAGCTTTGACATTTTGACCCTGCTTAACACAGACGCCAAACATCATAACCGTATATAAATAACAGAAAATTACCAAAGCATGATATGTCCCCCTTTAAAAGGAAACTACACGTTTCATTGTGACTTGAAGAAATCATTTTTTTGTGAAGCTCATGAAGCGTTCTGTCGTTGGACGTTTTGATGCAGCAAACAGAAGCTCGCCTTTTGATAAATTCACCTCACCAACTGTTCCTTTGTCACGGCTCTGGACCCGAGGTTTAGATGCTCAGTTTAGGAGTCAGCTCGCCTGCTCTCTTTAACTTTGGTGAGGAAATTAAAAAAAAATAAAAATAAAAATCTGATCAGTTTTCTGGGAAAACGACACCACTGCGCCAGAGATGTTTCGTCCCTTCTGGGTGCTTTTTTTTTTTTTTTTGTTTATTTTTCAGAAGGGCTTTGGTTCGCAGTTGTCTTGTCAGGGAGCTCCTGAGATTAACCAGGGGTCACTAAAGGCTGGTGGGCAGAGACCCCTCACCCTCCCCTGCAATGAATTATTGGAGGGCGCGGGAGTTAATTTCCTCTTCTGCAGACTGATATCTTACTAAAGCAAATGTCAACAACCCACCCTCAATAATAAAAACAAACCCCTCTTTCTATATCTACACACATCCAACGCATCATCCAACACTGCAGTGTTATACATCGCCTTCCAGACTTGCCAAAATGCATGAAGCGAGAGACATTTAACAAAAGGAAAAATATTTATTCTAAAGCATCTGTTCATTTTCTTTTTCTCTCTCCTTTTTTTTTCTTGAAATTTTAATAATGGCGACAGACAGTAACACGATTTTATAGGGAATCCATACAAGTCCTAACATGTAGAGGATGTGGGAGGTATCACAGCTACATGCCATTGTTACAATGCTTCTGGTCTTGTATGGTAACTTATTTGACGTGATCAACAGCATGGGATCTTTCTGTAGTTAGTCCTGTGTGTGTTCCTCTTCCCAGTCTCAGTAGGAAGGCTGTACTTCATTGCTAAGTGCTCTACAATAGATCTCTTGGTGATTATAATTTCACAAAGAAGCAAAACCTGCAGAAAGTGTATCCTGCTGAAACTAACTTGATCCTCTCTTTAGCAATGACGTCTATATTTGTAGTTCACATATATGCCTGTTCGAATACAATATCTTGACTGTTGTTATATTTATGTTGTGTAATAAATGTTGTGCTGGGTTTATACTATTGTTTTAACTCAAGTTTTTCTTTTTCTTTTGCATTGTAAACTTGTTTTTTTTCTCTCCGAGGCACAGTGGGTGGCTTTATGCACAGGCGTGGAAATCTAAAAGATGTTTTTTTTGGTTTTTTTTTTTTTTGGTTGTACTGTAACAACTCCAGTTTTTGTCTCTGGCTGCTTGACATCCTGCAGACACCTGCCCTGACTCTCTGTTGTGTTATTGTGCCTCTCGCTTTTCTTTTGATTTCTTTGTTATTATTCTTTTTTTTTTTTTTTTAATCATTCTTTCTCTGTTGTATCAGCCAGGAGTTGGTACCGCAGCTCTGTTTGTAACCACAATAGTCTGATTATGTTTATTGATTTTAATATCAAAATAATAAAACCATTAGCACCCCATCTGGACTCCTGTATGTTTGATTGGTCAACATAACTGTGTACACATGTGCTTTACATGACCGACACCGCAAAATCATTGATTCAAATGGTTCAATTTAGTTTTGAGTATAAATAAATCAATAGTAAATCTATTTCCACCTGTTCACATGTATACTGTAGTATATATATTAAGTTTTAATGTATTCCTATGTCCATTCCCACGCCCGCCGATAGGGGGGGACAAACGGGTCTGTTGTCCCGGGCCCAGGGTAGGGGGGGGGGGGGGGGGGGCAGAACTGGGCCCACATTAAATTATGGAATAATTTTTCAAAATAGGCCTATCTGTGGAAAGAAATTGTAATATTTGAGTTACATAAAAGCTTTTAATTGTTTTCTTCCTAATCGCTCTTGAAATAGTGGTCAAGAACCCCCCCACCCCCAACACAAAAATGGTTTGGCCACTGATCAAAATTTGATGTTGTCATTTGAAGTTCAGTATACTAAAAATGTCCGGTCAGCCCAAGTCCGGTGCTCAGAAAAGTAAAGAAAAGAGAAGAAGAGAAGAGAAGAAAATAGAGGCCTTAGAGATTTTCTAAACAAATATTTAAAAAAAGGTGGTGACATCGAAGCTGGAACTAGTAAAGTCAACGTAGAGCAAGGTAAGAAACAGCGCAGCCACCGTTTACCGGCAGCCTTGTAACGTAACCTAACAGGTCAGCTTTAATGTTAACGTCCATTAGCTTGTATAAAAGCCTGACACACAACACGTTATCTTTGACAGAAACAGTTGAGTTTGGTAGCTCCGTCAGAGAGGAGAGAGATCCAGCTGCAGTCAGGTGACCGAGAGAGTGATGCGGGAGAGCTGCCCCGCAACGGAGGGACAGAGTCAGGCTACCGGTGAGAGAGAGGAGAGAGAGAGTCACAGTGGAGCGGGAGGGGCTCGCTGCCCCCCGTCAGAGAGTCTGAGCAGGATGGATCAGAGACTGATCAGATATTTAATTTCAGCGATCCTGCATTATGGCCCAATAAAATGACCGAGTCTGATAGAGTAGTAGTAGGAAGAGCAGAGGAGAGGCAGTGTTGGGGAGACTTAAACTACATGTAGTTGAACTTCATAGCTTAACTACAATTAGCTGTAACTTGCTGGTAGTTAAACTACATTCATATGTTGTGCTGCGTCAAGTATTTCAACTACTTTTTGGGTCATTTTTTGTAGTTAAACTACTCAATTTACAAACTACAATTTTGGTCAATAACAACAATTTTTATTAAAAAAAGACCTATATAATATAAATGTTAATTAAACATTTTTTTGAAAAAAGGCATGAATCATGTCATGACATGCCAACATTGTTGTTGAAGACACACCGATCTAGAATATGTCTACCTCTTTGGGTTTTTTATTACATTTTTTGTAGACTGATTTACATTTCTGATTTACATGTGGGTACTGGGGTATGATTTTCATTTTCTCTTTATATTACCCAACATATCTTTAGATTACCCAACATGTCTATGGTGAACCTACAGTATGTTGACCAGCTTTTTTTCTTTAAAAAAAATAAAACTGAGTTGAGAGGCATATTTCTGCTGGAATGTGAATTTTTTGTAGGCTATTATATTTAGTTTCATATACACCACATGTTGATTTATTTAACGCTGAGTTAAATGAGTATAAGTAGTTGCTAAAGCTACTTTTTTTAGCTGTAGTTTTACAAACTACATTTCTCTAGGGGTAAAATGGTAGTTTGTTCAAACTACTGTCAGGCTGAACTACATGTAGTTTTACAAGCTATGCTTGCAAAGTAGCTTCCCCAACACTGAGGAGAGGAGAGGAAGAGCAGAGGAGAGGAAGAGCAAGGGAAAGGAGAGATCCGGGTGCGTGGGGGCCCATCTAAGATTATCTCGTCCCGGGCCCAGGCAAGACTGTCAGCTGGCCTGTCCATTCCCATCATAGACTGTATATAAAATGGACGTAACATCCGTGACGTCACCCATTGGTTTGTGGACTGCTGCTTGGAAGCGAATAGTATCGGATCTGGGCAGCGCCATCTTGAACATTTCCGGTGCATGCCGGGTAAATAAACAACACGGATTCTACTTATATGGGCATCAGGAGGAGCATGAGGCGCCCTACTGAACCTGTGAACCAATCAACCTGTCAATCACAACGTAGCCACGCCCTAATGCATACCCTGCTTTATCATCAAATATAAAATCAGGGAGGCCAAAATGTCACAAATGAACATCATACTGCATTGAAGAAGGCTTTAAACTAGCGATTGAGACCATAAACACATTTTGAAAACGTTTACTGAGGTTAGAAATCAAGTGAGAAGTTGGTGAATTCTCCATTGACTTGTATAGAGACGGAAGTCCTTTTGACACCAAAGCGGTCGCCCCCTGGTGGCCTTTTGATAGAATGCAGTTTTAAGTTACTTCCGCGTTCGCATCATTTCAGAGGACCGGAACTCCCCGCCTGGTTCCCATTAATAAATATTGGTTAAAAAGTAGATCAAATATACCTGTCTCTGTACGATGGGCGATATCGGAGATTTGTCCAGTTTCCAAAAAATGGTTGCCTGCTTTTGTTGAAATGTACCTTTTTCTCTTCTAACCACTCTTCTGTACTCTTCATCCATCAGACTAGAGTAGAGAGGAAAGAGTAATCAATGTAGAAAAGACCACAACCTTGGTTAGCTGTGACCCTGAAACTACTGTATATGTATACTTTAATTATATATTTTTTCCTTTTTTGCTGTAGGGAAGGTCTTTTTTCAGAAGAGCAGGGGAGGAGGTTTTATTATTATTTTTTCTTCTCTTGTGAGATGTGTTATCAAAAAGAAGACACCAAATAGTAAAAAAAAAAGCTGAATTTTGCCTCATGCTGAAGCAAAGATGAAAAAGTTCCTTACTCTGTGGATGCAAACACTTATTTCTCTTGTACTTGTGTAAAAGATCTTTATCAATACAGTTATAAACTTGACAGGTTTTTCAGTGTTTACCATATTTGACCTGAAAATGACCCTTCAGTGTCACACAAACATGGCGTGAAGTGATCTTAGAGTCTAGTGGTTAGGGTTAGTTACTTTAATGCTGCTGATACATTTCATACAGCAGAAACATACTGCCTTCAAGTGATTAATGTTCAGTACTGCATCAACATGTTCTCAGGCTTTAGAGTACTTAATGCTCCACTTATTCATATAAAGTGTCTAGAATAGAAAACATTTGGGACCTGTAGTGCACATGCATTGCACAATGGATCAACATTCAAACAACATATTTGGTTGTTTAATTTGGAGGACTTGCTGGTCCTAGTAAACTGTGACTGTGCACAATACCAGGATCCTGAAAATGACCATTGTTATTTTATTATTTACACTAGTGCGTTTACTACTGTGAACCATCAACATGTCTTCTGTGACAAAGGCCTGTTACTTAAAGTTCTCTACCACTCAAAAATATGCCTTTCTTCTTGTTCCTACAGATGGATGTTGGAGCTTCATGATGCAAGTGCAAAGTTTGACACCAGAATCCAGAATTCATTCATTCACTTAAAGTGGAAAATTGCTTTATGCTCATAAAAAAATAATAATCTAAGTATAAGGTATGTACTTATAGTGTGGTCTGTGACATCACAACAATTATGTAGTTTGCAATTTACACAAATGTGATGTTGAAACTTCAAGTCTCCAGTGCACAGACACTAAGAATTAACTTTACAGTAACGTAGGAGACTTCTTGAAATTAAAAGTATTTACATATCTGTATATTTTGGATTATTCAATGAGGAGGAGGGAGTATATGTCATTTTGAGGATCAACTCCAGTCATGTTTTAAGACATAAAACTGGGGCAGCTGTGCCTCAGGAGGTAGAGTGTGTCGTCCACTAATAAGAAGATTTGCGGTTTGATCTCCAGCTCCTCCAGTCTGGATGTACTGAACCCCAAATTGCTTTTGAAGGCCTTCAGTGTATGAATGTGAACGATAAGAAACTCCATAGTTGAGCAGGTTGGCACCTTGCATGGTAGCCTCTGCCATCACTGTATGAATGGGTGAATGTGGCATTTAGTGTAAAGCACTTTAAATGGTAGGAAGACTAGAACGGTGCCATATAGATGCTGTCCATTTTACCTTAAAAATACTCTGATTGGTGATGAATAATATGGTTTTTCCATAAAAAAGGATAATTACCACTTTCAAATTCTTAAAATGGTATCTACTCTTTTTCCCTCACTAAAAGTCCAGACTATAAATATGCAAATATTTTTCATTTCAAACGTTTAACTGCTTGACACAAGGTGTCTCCCACTTTACTTTAAGTCTGTTCTCAGTATTTGTGCACTGGAAGCTTCAGGTTTCCTCATCACACTTGTGTGAGTTGAATTTTGGACCATGATTGGCTCCAAACGATATGTGATGTCACAAATCCTGTTCGTAGGCCTACCCCTTAAAATCAGACTTTTATTGCACAGAGAATTTTTCTACTTTAAGCAGATGAATGAAAACAGCCTTTGAGTGTCAAACTCTGCACACATACGGGTCAATGACGTATAAGGATTTACCACAACTCAATTTTAGAATAATAAAAACAAGGATATCTAATGCAGTAGTTCAAACATTCAGAATGTTATAATTTTGAAATTAAGTGATTTTAGTGGGTTTTTCATGATTAATTGGCACTGGCCTTAAAAAAAGTCATGTGGTGCGACCATGATTCATCTTGAAATAAATGAATTTACTTAACACGCTTCACATCTTTTTTTTTTTTTTTTTTTTTTTTTTTTTTACAAGTTTTCAGTAATATAAAGTGTTTGGAAACAAAGTATTTGCATTTTTTTTTTTAAATGTTTGTAAATGTTGATCTTTTATTTATATAAGATATTTCAAGATGAATCATGGTCGCACCACGTGACGTTTTTAAGGCCAGTGCCAATTAATCTTGAAAAACCCACTAAAATCACTTTCAAATTTATAATACGGATCTTCAGGTACACAACATTCTGAATGTTTGAACTACTGCATTAGATATGCTTGTTTTTATTATTCTACAATTGAGTTGTTGAAAATCCTTATACGTCATTGACCCATCATCACACAGTGAATCTCAAACATCCAACTGTAGGAGGAGGAGGATATATTTTTGAGTGGATGGGGACTAATTTAACTTTTTTGTGGGGAAAAATCCCATATTAGACACAAATTAGCACAAAGTAGAGTATTTTTTTTATATATGCCTTCATAAAGTCTGGAGGGGAACTTTAATATAAGGTCCGGTGCACCAGCTCTTGTGTAGTTAAACGGTTCAGCCACACGATGGCGCTGTTGTGTTGTTTATAGACTGATAGTGAACTGACAGTAGGAGAGGGACACGCAGACACACACAGCCAGCACTATTTCTGTCACAGTGAGTTCATAGTGACATTATATCGGACACGATGCTGCTCCTGTTCTTCAAAGTGCTCCCGTTGGACTCAAAATCATCATTTTAATCATGTTAAAGTTTTTATTTTTAAGATAATTTTATAATCTCTCTTTTGCAAATCTCCAGTTTAACACTTTAACACTATTCATATAGATTATATGAGGCATAATTCAACTTTTTCAGTTGGTTTTTCAATGTGCAGCATCGTGTGATACAATAATCCAAAACAGGATTTGAGTCTCACTTTTCGTCATCAATCATCAATTAAAAATGTGAAATCTGTCTCATAAAGATAATATATCTCTTCCTAAAAATATAACTGATCCCTTTAAACATTTTGAGGCCTAATTCTATAATAATCTAACCCATTAGATTAAGTCTTGTGGTATCATGTAAGAGCTGAGATGCATATATGAGTATTTTCTTTAATATCTTTAAATTTAGCCCTCTCCGATCAGATCCATCACTCATATTTCCCCCCTCAGCTGTATACGTGCTCCTGTCTCTCTCTCTCCTCTATAAGCAGGAAACTGGAGCATAAAAGACTCTTATTCTCCATAATCAAGGTCAAGAGCGTTTTTCAATATAACCTTTGGGAATTAAAGGCTGGATCTGCGCCAGTTCGCCCTGCCAATCATTTCCACAGCCGGCTGAATAATACAAAAGTATTTGACCTTTTGCACCTTAACAGATCAATAGCTTTTTTATATAAATCTATTATTTAAAAAAAAAAAAGAGTTGACAGAATTATCTATTAATATTTGTATTTTGTCTGGATCTCCTCTCTGCGGTGTGATGAATTGTTTCAAATAACAGATGGTGCTGGAGGGAGAGACAAAGCGGGGAAATCTGGTAGCAATTATCCTCAATTATGTTCATTGTTATTTCGAGCTAATTATTGTTATTGTCACTTTTGTTTGTGCGTCTTGCGGCGCTATAGTCTGCAATAAACAGGTCTACAGAAAGACAATGGGGTGCATGGATATGTTGTGGCGATGAAACATGGCTTTTTATAATTGAGCCTCAGCAGCTGCTCTAAATAAAGGTAAAGATCTAAATGCGCAGGCTGAGGTTTCATATCAAATATCAAATTCCCCTAATGTCTCCTGATAACATTTGTCTAATAGCGGGCCCTATACTGTATACGTGCGACATATCAATGTTTTTTTAATTCTTTAAATTTCATTTTTAAAACATAAAAGCTTCATTACGCGCATTATTAAATCCAGTATTTAATTTATTCCGAATTTGCCAGAAACTTGGATGTCTGAAAACAGGCTTTTTTTTTCATGAATAAGAAAAATAACCATTTTATTTGACCATGACTTAAACCCTGTACATTTTTAATCTTTCCCTGCTAATATGTGCTTTGATATTTTAGGTAATTAAGAGATATCCATCCTGCTGAGGTGCCATTTAGCAATCTACCAGCAGGATCATGACTCTGCTCTGCATGGAACTTTCCCATCTAGTCATTTTCAGTGTTGTGTTGAATTATTGTTCAGATGTAGCTACAGATAAGAGCGGGACAGGACTGAGGAGGACAGAGCTGCACACATGAGGCGGACCAGACTCCACTCTAGCCTTTGTTTGGGGGCGTCTCCTCTCCTCTCCTCTCCTCTCCTCTCCTCTCCTCTTTTCTCCTCCCGTCTTGTCCCCTCCCCTCCTCTCCTCCGGTCCCCTCCCCTCTTCCCCTCCCTTTCCATCCTAGCTCCCTCTCTCCCCCTGGGGCGGGAGAAGCCCGTGTTTGGTTCTCAGAGAGAGTCCTTTGGGAAGAGTCACAAAGCGTTTCTCCTCAGAGAGAGAGAGAGAGAGAGAGAGAGAGAGAGAGAGAGAGAGAGAGAGAGAGAGAGAGAGAGAGAGAGAGAGAGAGAGAGAGAGAGAGAGAGAGAGAGAGAGAGAGAGAGAGAGAGAGAGCGTAGCGGCGAGAGAGAGCTGAGCCATCCGGAGGAAAGCAGCGCTGCTCTGGACACCACAGACCCTCAACACGTCCCGGACTGCTGGACTAAGTCAGAAGGAGAGGTAGCCGAGCAAAGAGAAGAGTGTCACATAATGATGACATCTCATCTGGGTGCTAAGTTGATCTCTCTTTTCTCTCTGACAGCTCAAACTGTGGATCTCTAAGTGCATCAGGAGTGACTTTTTAACAGCTTTCCACACTGGGCCAGTCCACTTCCTGCTGTCCTTCTGGCGAAATAAATCTTTGTTTTAAGAGTTTGGACACTATTTCGACATGATTTCCCCTCTGTTTTAGCCCCCACTCTGCTCAGGACAAGTATTAGAGGAATAAAGAGTCCGCTACTTGATTTTCTTGCGAGGCGCTCAGCAGCAGAGAGCGCGCACCCACGTTGCTCCTCTTGAGTCAGAGTGAAGGATCCACGGGGGAACAAGTGCACAGCCAGGCGAGGAAAGACCCAGATACTGAAGGGACAGGCACTGAGCCACGGAGGTTTGTTCATGTTCGGAATCCAAGAGAGCATCCAGAGAAGCGGCAGCAGCCTGAAGGAGGAGCCGCTGGGAGGAATGAATTCTGTCCGGAGCTGGATGCAAGGGGGCGGCGTGCTGGACGCCGCCACAGCCGCCCAAAGGTGAGCTTTGGCCGTGTTGGAGGAGACACGCTACCATCCTCCTGCATTTACCAAATCATGGAAACAACGTGTTTTTTTCTTCCTCTGTCAAGACTCCACAGCCGCCTGTGCAGGACACGAGGCTGTGTTGATGCTGCTGTCTCTGCGGCGCTGTCCGGAGAAAGAAACGTGGATTTAAAACTGCTGCTAGGATAATTTTGGAAATTGAGATTCTTATGGGGGATGATACACCAGCACATAAATAGCCTGATTAATTTAAAGGCAACGCGCTAACATAGGCTAATTGCAACATGTGTTTGTGCCACAGATTTTTACGCACAACACTCATCTTCTGTCCTTTTTTACTTAGCTGTGGTTTAATGAGCAAGAAGCCAAAAGGGCAAAATACATAAATCATTGGTTCATAATGCTTGATTAAAATTAAGAAGAAAATAAAATGTACATGCTGCCTTTTACAAAGTTGTATTTAAGGGGAATAAATGCCCCCCCTTTGGTCGCAGAGTCAGTGATGTCAAGGTGAATAAATCATGACCTCATGAAAGGAAATATGAAATATTTGAGGTTGAAGTATTTTTCATAAAATAGCCTCTCTTGAAAATAATAAACATCCTCGAGCTAAGCTTTAAAAGAATCAAATCAAGCAAATAAAAATGTGCACAGATTATAGGCCCTCATATTTTTAGAAACAATTATATATCTTTACAAAGTTCAACTACTGTAGCTCCTCCACCATCCTAACACCGACTCCTCCGCGCCTGTGTGTCCGCAGTGGAGTGGGTCTGGCCCGGGCTCACTTTGAGAAGCAGCCACCCTCCAACCTGCGGAAGTCCAACTTCTTCCACTTCGTCCTGGCTCTGTACGACCGGCAGGGTCAGCCGGTGGAGATCGAGAGGACCAACTTCGTGGGCTTCATCGAGAAAGAAAAGGTCGGTGCAGAAATTCAAACTCACAACGGCCTCATTATTCAATATCCCGAAAGATTATTTACAATTTATTGTTTCTCAAGGCCTGATTATTCTACTGTTATACCACTGATTTTAATAACTTAAACATTTTTATTTAAAAAGAACAATTATTACCAGCCTATTAATTGGCTATTATTATTATTATTATTATTTCTATTAGCCAATTGTGGCTAAAATGAGACATATATAACACACAATAAATGCAAATACTGTATTTCAAAATCCTCTTTCGATCCAGTTTTGTATTTGACAATAGCAGAAAATCCCTTTTAGACATTGAAATGTTTTTTTAATTTACAGCTCTTTTCAACACAACCACTTTTCTTTTGTAAACAACGGCGGGGCGATTGGTCTCCTCATCAGTTATGACACCATTTAAATTAGCTGAAATTCAGTGTTGAGATTTATTCGCCCTGCAAACATAACCGGTGATTACAGAGGAATTAAAAAAAAAAAGCCACAATATGATTACACACGGAGACATTAACAGGGGAGCCCCGCTGTGAACATAAATCACGTTTATTTAAGTATTCAATTACTTGGATGTATTCTGCAGGCCTACATCTGCATGGAGCTGCACACACACACACACACACACACACACCTCCTAAAAAAAAATTCAATAAACAGCTCAGTGTTTGTTGTGTGTCTTAAGGAGACGAGCGGAGAAAAGACCAATAACGGGATTCATTACCGGCTGCAGCTCCTGTACAGTAACGGTGAGTGAGGAGCCTGACACTCAAACACTCATAATTATTTTTAACCACATCAGCTTTGAGTTAGAGAACAAATTCACACTGACCAGCTGATGGGTTTTTTTTTTTTTAAGATTTAAATGTGGGGTAAATGTGTCCTTTCCTGGAAGCAGTGAGCTGAAGTGTTGCAGAGGGCCAACAGGCTGCCACAACTTGCACAAACTGCACTTTTTGGGGGGTGTTTTAACAGTTATGTCATTTGACTGATTTCATGGATTCATTTTGACTGTTTTAAAGCAACTGCAGCACATGATTTAAATGTGTCTGCTTTGTGGTTTAGTCACTGTCATTGTCTTTTTTAAAGAGTTTGACCATTGGGAAGTGGTGCTGTCAGTTCAGTGTGGCTGCATGTTGTTGGTGTTCAGGCCTATCAGACTCACTCTCAGCTGGGAGGGAAACTATATAAAGTGTCAGGGATATCACAGCTCCAGCCTCCTCTGGGATTAACACATGTGGGCATAATTAAAAGCTACAATTTATGCCTTGTGATTATTGATTTAATATCTCTGTAAGTGGGCATTGCAATAAAAACAGAATGTGAGTTTAATGGGTTTTGGGTGTCCGAATCTCAAGTTTTTTAATTGTATCATAACTGGAGCAGACGGGCAGGATGTTGGACAAATTGTAAATATCTTTTGGGCTATAATAATAACATTGACTTGACTTGACTTAGGCTCAATATTACAATAAAACACACAAAAGTTTAGTAGTATTAATGTCACAGTGTGAAGTGATGAACAGGTACTGGGCGATCTGTAATACACACACACACACACACACACACACACACACACACACACACACACACACACACACACACACACACACACACACACACACACACACACACACACACACACACACACACATACTCTGAAGCCTCCACAGTACAACCCTTTTCATTTGTGAACCCTTAAATTGTGCGATGTCAGGTTGCCTGTGTGAGTTCCTTCAGAGATTGTCTCACTTCAATGATTTTTAGAGGCCTTTCCCCTAAAGAGGTATTTAGAAGAATTTATTAAAAACAAAGAGTTAAAAAGAAGTCAGAAAAATACATATAATTTTGTTTACTAGAAATATTTTATGTTAATCATCTCCTGAACCTGAAGATTTATCTTACGGGATCTTGAGCCCCCGGGTTGGGAACTACTGGGCTTTACTTTTTCTGCACGAGAACCTCCTGCAGTAATTAAGCTTTGCCTTATTTGACTGAACAAGTTATTATTATTATTTTTTAAATATGTGTGTGTTGTTGTGCTTGTCAAAAATCTATGTCGAGTTTATGATTTTCTTTCTTCTCCTGCGTCCCAACAGGCATCAGAACAGAGCAGGACTTTTATGTTCGACTCATAGACTCCATGACTAAACAGGTAAACACACACACACACACACACACACACACACACACACACACACACACACACACACACACACACACACACACACACACACACACACACACACACACACACACACACACACACACACACACACACACACACACACAGCAGTCTGTCACCTCTCTTGTTACCTCTCTGACAATGAGCTGCTCCACTGATCCGCCTGTACTCCGCCGCCCTCTTCTATCTGCATGTACTTGCACACACGAAAACTGTGTGTGTGTGTGTGTGTGTGTGTGTGTGTGTGTGTGTGTGTCTGTGGGTGGGTGTTTCTACAGTGTCTGTGTGTGTGTGTGTGAGTGGGTGGGGGGCACATACACTGCATGGCTCCAGGCATTTTTTGCCTGTACTTTTCTCGCTGTGATTAGAGCGAGGAGGCAGCGAGCGGGTGTTGAGGAACAGGAGCGTAATTCTGCTACTCACAGTGGGAAGTGGAAAGATATAACGGCACCTCTGGGATTTGGTGTGCTGAGCAGCAAGCGTTTTTTTCTGATCAGATCCAATTTTTCTGTTAATGTTTGTGTTTTTGTTTATATGTGCGTTTATGAGCGAGAGACAGAGAGAGGATGCAGGGAGAGGAAGGAGAGAGACAACAGATGTAAGACAGAGAGATAGACAGTTTTTGTGCTCAATGTTCCTCAGGTAAACAGTCAGACAGAAGAAAGATGTCTTTTTTTTGTTTTTGCACAAGGAACAGAGAGTGAGAGTTTTCTGTGTGGTGTAATGCATTGTGTATGTGTGTGGGGGCAAGGTATATGGAGCCACACTATGCACTGAATACTTGCTAATGTGACTCCAGGCCCTGATAGAGTGTCACATTGCTGCTGCCGCTGCGCTGCACCACATGCTGAGTGTGTGTGTCTGTTTCTGGCAGGCCTAAGAGACCACACTGTTCCCTAATAACACTGTTTAGCTTGAGCCTGGTGGGGTAAGAGACCAGCACACACACACACACACACACACACACACACACACACACACACACACACACACACACACACACACACACACACACACACACACACACACACACACACACACACACACACACACACACACACACACACTCGTGTTTCCATCACATCAGAGGACATTACATTGACTTGCATTCATTTCTTGGAGTCTTATCCAAACTTTAACCATAACCCTAAACTCACCTTAACTATAAATGAAGTCTTCACCTGATTTATGCAAAGTGGAAATGCTTTATGTCCCCGCAAGGGACAAAACTGTGTAAAACAGATTTAGGTCCCCACAACGTGAGGAATACCTGGTCCACAATTGAGCATGCTTTATTGGACATTGTGCAGTTTTGTCTGGATGCTTAAACACACACACACACACACACACACACACACACACACACACACACACACACACACACACACACACACACACACACACACACACACACACACACACACACACACACACACACACACACACACACACACATACTCACATCCACAGACTGACAGTCACACAGGCAGATGCCTCAGTGCCTTGGGGAAAAAGGACTTTTCCTTTTCAAACATAAAATCTCTTTGTGCTGGCAAAAGAAAAAAAACCTCAGCCGTTATTTGTGTGTATGTATGTGTGTGTGTGTGTGTGTGTATGTGTGTGCGCGTGTATGTGTGTCTGTGTGATTCGCAGCGGTAAAGCAATGGAACACTAACAGGTGGTCAAACCAAAACAGCTGTGTGGTTGGATTCATTGGTCAGTGATGTCATGGCCACTTTCTCTCTCTTACCACACACACACACACACACACACACACACACACACACACACACACACACACACACACACACACACACACACACACACACACACACACACACACACACACACACACACACACACACACACACTTGCAGACACACACAGACCAGACAGACGACACACTTACACTCTGCTGGTCTGCCACTCATTGACTCATTGTTCCCAGAGTTTGCGTTTCTGTTTAAAATTAATTCACTATTAAAGACACATTGTGATCCAAAAACAAAAACAAACATCTGTATCTCCATCTGACAGGCTTTTAAAACAGTAATATAGTCTTTACAGTAAGACAATAGATAAGCTGCTCATGTTTCAGATGATGTTTAAGATTTCTTTCAGTCATGTTTGTAAACTTGAAATTTGAGATACTTGTATAGAAGTAAAATATTAAAAAAAACTATATTGAAATAATTCAAAACTACCAGCAGCTCTACCATCTAACCGAACAGTTAAAAAAACAATGTAAGACCGATTTAATATTTCTGTGTTTGCAGCCTCTAAGAGACACAATCCACAATCCCAAGATATGTGAGGTTTTAACGTCACCAGCTTGATACACAATGATCAGTCAAGTGGCTGCAACCATTAAAATGGACCATAGTGATTTCACACCTCTGACCTATTTTAAAGATGATGGGTGTAGCAGGTTAGATACATTTTAATAGTTCACAATGGGTTAAAATACTAATAGCAAGTGCTGCAGATCAAAATGTCATGTAAAATACGAATGGTAAAGACAGAGAACAGAAACCCTCAATGAGAGATTACACTGTGGCACAGAAGTTAGTCGAGTAGCAAATTGTCTGCTAGCGATATCAGAACCTTTCCCCTCTAAGTTTCTGAATATGATTCATTCAGTAAACATACAATATTTAGTTACTCTGCACACACATGGATGCATTTTATATGGTCAAAAATGACAGAAGGTGCCATTAAAGTGCAGACTTCCAGCTTTGGCTGTTGTTCAGTGTTGTCCAGTATTTAAATCTGTAGAAGTAAGGTCTGAGGTTTTGCTATTTAATGTGGATCTGCTGCAGGGAGAATATTACTGGATGCTGCTCTGTTACTTTAATATCACTGATTCTGTTTATTGATGTTTCTGCTGGTAGGAAAGTAAAGCCTACCCCAGTGTTTGGCACTTCATTTTCTAGTCTGCTATTTCTTTTTATCTACCTGTTTTGTGTGTGTGTGTGCACTGAGAGGGCCAGCAGTGATTGTGTTAAGTGGAAAAAAGAACACCTCTTACTCTTTAGAAGCAAGGCAGGGTGTGTTGATCACGACTCTTTTCCCAGAGAATACAACGTCTGTCATTTTGGCCTCGTCGAATCAGTAGCTCTCTAGTCGACCTGACACTAACGCAGGAAGAAGTGTGTTCCCCTGCTTATTGCCGCCTTGTTTACACGCCACGCATGTCACGCAACTTCAAAGGCAGGAGGAGAGCGCAGCAGAGATGCTGTATGAAAGGCGGAGGAGAGGGAGGAGAGGGAGGAGAGGGAGGAGAGGGAGGAGAGGGAGGAGGAAAATGCAGATAAAAGAGAGGAGCAAAGCAGACGAGGTGACAGAGTGATGAAGATGAACAGCGGCCTGGACGGCATAGAGGAAGTCACACACTTAGCCAAGACCTTGTCATTGAGGGAAGATTAAATATTATTTGCAAATTAATCTTTCTGGTAGTCAATTTTTTCTTACTTGGACCTTAAGATGGCTCAAGTTGCCAAGTGGGACAGAGCAAGCGTTCTCAGGAATTCTCAGGAAAAGTTTAACTTCTATGATCCATAAAATCATTGTCATACTGATGCAGTTAATAGGCCCGCAAACAGGGTCAAAACAAAGCAAGGATTAGGCTACCAGGTTTTTGGTCTGGCACAGAAGGAGATGAGTCAACATTAGGAAGAGTGAGGACTCACTTAGGAAAGAACTCAAAAAGGAAAAAGTGACCTGCTAACGTTATGGTCAACCAGGATAATGGAGCTATGGTTAATTTGAGTTAGTATGTGTGTGTATCGATATATTCTGTCCATTGCAGAGTTATGAGCAGGAGGTGATAGATTTAAAAAAGAGAACACATAATGATGTATTGACCTCTGCTGTGATTTTGGAGGAAAGCACCGTTACCTCAGTCCTAATTCTGTTCATAAAGATAAATGCATTCACCTGGCACAAGGTGTGTGTGTGTGTGTAAGAGAGAGAAAAAGAGCAACAAAAGAGCACAATTGCAAAAAAGAGAGAAGGAAAGAGAAGTTGAGGTGACATTGATTCATGTTTGTCCAGGGTATAAAGCAAGTTTAGAAGTTTAGAGGAAGTTGCCTGGCCCACTCTTTTCCCAGGGCACAACGAGCAGGTCTAATCATAGACAGGAGTATGGTTTATAAAGTACATTTCCTCTTCAAATCCTGTCTGTTCTATAATTTTACTACAGTTCCCACACTCAGATTTGATTTCATTAAACCACAAACGAGGGAAAATGTTACAGTTTCGATTTTGATGGAGAGGGATAAGAGAAACTGTTTCAAATGGCTGTTGGATCAACTTCTATGGTGTGTGTCAACAGGAGCTTCTTTGCTTTGGCTGAGGTCAGCTGAAAGGTTTTCAGTCTGGATATCTGCGTTTTTCGTATTCTGGACTTTTTTTGCTTCCCATTTGGCTGAAATCACACTCGAGCCTCTACTCTGCCATCATGTCCGTCATCATGTAGATCTTCTGAAGTGGTTCTTTTGGAAATATTAGCTGAGCATTAGCTCTGTCTAATTTTACTCATCTGCATTGACTGGGTTTGCACAATTCTATGGTTTCTGGATCACAAAGAGCCCTGAAGGCTCCAGGTTAATGTCTCGATACATTTCAGCAGGTGGTTTTCAACCTGAATACATGCACATGCATGAGAGATTACAACTGCCAAAGACCCAGGGCCCTGAAAAAAATGGGGGCTCCCATTCCAGAAACACAGAGGGTCCTGGAGACAACTAGCTATTACTGTGAAATGCTTTAGGCTACAACAATATTGTAATGGGGCCCTTTGACTGTGCAGCCGCGATCGCTGCTCCCTATTAATGCTGCAGAGCTCCAAGCTATTCTGGGGGCTATGTAGGCTGTAGTTTCTACAAATGAGGGGCTCACAGTCTCAGCTTATTTTAGGGCCCCATATAGGACATGCTTGCCCTGGGGCCCCCGGTGGGACAATTCAGACTCACGTTAAGATGAGATTTATACAATATTTCTCTTTAAAGGGGCCATATCAGGCTTTTTGTGATTTTCTGGCATTTTTATACTGCTATGATGTAAGATGTTGATGTTAAACAGGGTCAAAGTACCAACACCTGAGGTGAAGGTGTGTAAAAAATGCTCCCTGAGACACAAACGCAGCGAAGGTTTACTGCTTTGAATGCTTTGTTTGGAAAGTTAACACTACTTCCTCCTCACGCTGACATCAGATTGTTTGTGCATGCCCACTAACAGACGTCCGTTCTGTAGCCTTTGTTGCAAAGGTTGTTATACGGGTTGTTCACATTGTCTGCTCATATATATATATATATCCTAAACTTATATTCCCTTGATGGCAGCAAGTAGTTTGAAACCCAGCTGAAGACTACGATAGAAGACAATGAAACTTCTTTATCGTTCCCTGAGAAAAGTGAGCTTGTCATTCAGTGAGACTCGCTTCAGTTTGGAGCGACGGATCAAACAGACTGCAATAGACCACAGACAGACAGGGCATGTGAACTGATTGATAGATAGCTTAGTGGTCTGTGACTTGTGATGTCTTTTTATTCTGGGCTTCCTTAAAAAAGAACCAGGAATATTGTGTAGCTGAAGGACAGTAAAGCAGGAGCCCTTTACAAAACTGTGGCCACTACGAATACACAACTTTATTCTTTGGAACGTTAGACTTCAGAGATTCACCTGATCGGCATGTGAGCAGATGCAATATGGTTGTTATTTTGTGGATTTTCTAAAATGAAGTGTGTGAACGAGGTGTGTGCGTGTGTGTGTGTGTGTGTGGGGGGGTGATATATGCTCCACGCAGAGGCAATGAATGTGTGTATGTGTATGTGAAGCAGAGGTGTTGCTGCTGATCTACGTGTTCTTTAAGGTGAAGTGGGAACCGACCCATTAACGGCTACTAAAAAAAACATCGATCTTTCTAGTTTAACGTTGTCATTGTTGTTCCACAATGCAGCGCTGCAAAATATAACGGTCTGGGTGCAGTGGTCTGAAAACATGCAAATACATTTTAACGCATCCATGCACTGGTGCAGACAGTGACTATCAGAGTGTGTGAAACATGTGCTTATGTTGTGTTTATAAAGGTAACAGATATCATAGTAAGTTATGAGTTATAATTATTATAATTATTATTAATCCAATTCTACTCACACTTGAAACCAACACAATATTAGGGATGAAGAGGACCCTTCTCTGGATTTTAACTCCTTTTTTATTCTGTTTAACTGTCAGTCTGCTAACTTCTTTGTCTCTCTGTGTCTCTCTTTGTCTCTCTGTCTTTTCAGGCGATTATTTATGAAGGCCAAGACAAGAATCCAGAGATGTGCAGAGTGCTGCTGACACATGAAATCATGTGCAGGTGAGAGTAACTGCATCACATGTAATACTTCCTCATCTCACCTCCATCTTCATCACAGAATCCTTACAGCTCCTCTCCTCTCTTCTCCTTTCCTCCATCCCCTTTCCTTTATCCTCTTACCTTCTGCAACATACTTTGTTCATCTGCAGAGAGCTCTCACCAATCACCTCCCTGTACTCTGAAACATTTCTTATTTTGTCACCCTCATTAACCCCCCCACACATACACATCCGGACGCAGACATACACATACATACAAAGCCATATCAGTTTAGGAAGATGGGTTTTTAGCTATCAGAGTTGTTGCTTTAATTATAATCTAAAGATGAATTTCTTCAGAAGTAGGTTGGGAGGAAAGAGCTCTATTTATAGAGGCATTTTACCAACCTATCCTATACAATAGAAAATGTGTGTGTGTGGATGCATGCGTTGGTGCATGTGTGTGTGTGTGTGTGACGCCTGGTTAATTAGGACACAGAGAAACTCATTAGTCAATCTGAACCCTCCTGTTGTTTCATGGCTAACAAATGGGCCCTCCTCCACAATGTGACTATAAAATATAGGCAGGGACTCACACACACACATGCACACACACACAAAAGTATGCATATGCACGCTCGCTCATGCACACCACAGTTATAAAAATTCAAATTTAGCACATGAATTAAGTTTTTCTTATTCCCTGACCTTGTCACTGAACAACTTTAACTGTAACAATATAAATTGGGGTTCATCTATATGCACAAGCAGGGATTTCCGCTGTGAAATCAGGCACACTAATATTTTATTCTACAGCTCGGGCAGTTCAGCTGCCGAGGTTTATGGAAAACCCCATTGAAATTCTGATATTATTCATAAGGAATTTGTAAATAAATTGTGTTTGGCGACACATTTTATCGTAACTTATTGTTGTTCATCATGTGAGGAATACATTGAGAACAGACCATATATGTACATATATAAGCACTTTGAGTGGTCGGAAGACTAGAAAAGCGCTATAAAAGTACAGTCCATTTACCATTTACCATATACGGACCATACTGTAGAAAACCCTCCACGCTGCGTCTGTCCTGCAGGGTTATTCAAAATCTTCCTCCGGCGGAGCAACAGTGCAGCTGGAGCAGTGCAGAAAGTACGACTTCTGCAGCGAGTGTAAACACTGGCTTGTTTGCAACAGCCGCTGAGGTCAAAGTTACGGCTGTTGCCTCGTGTTCTCACATGCTGATACTGCAGCGGGGGCCTCACACAACACACAACGGAAAACGCACACACAAAGAGCTCAGGGCATCCATTAATCAGTGTGGCTCATTGTCATGATGGTGCTATTAGCCATATGCTCCCAGCCAATCTGCCACCACACAGCCCTGAGTCACAAACCTGGTTGGAGCTCTGGCACGAACAGAGGTTTCACTCTCGAATAGATGGAGGAGGCTGCTGTGCTGTACAATATGTATATATATATAGATGGCTTCATCCTGAGAATGCTGGTTAGCAAATATTTCACTCACAGTAATTGTTTCTTGAAAATGAGGATTACTTTCATATTTGAAACCTCTGTTGGCTATCAAATATATTTGATATTTTTTTTTATGAAATTACAACAAAGAAAAAAGCAGATTATGAGCAAATACGGACATCTTCTTATTGATGAATTGTAAATAATTATTACTCACATTTTCATATAAAGAACAGGTGAAAACGATATCTTCAATTCATGCTATTAAGACTCTATTGTTTAAAAGTGTGTGTGCACACTGTGTGTATGTATGTGTGTGTGTGTGTGTGTGTGTGTGTGGGGGGGGGGGGGTTAGGGTTAGGAGGAGGGATGCAGGGGGAGTGCACATGATTAGATCACCAGGATCCAGAGCAATAAGTGCTACATTACCCCCATCCCGCCCCTCGTTTTCCTTCCCACTCCCCTCCATTTATAACCTCTTTCACCCTGCTCCCTTCTTCTCTTCCTCTACTACCCCCCCTTTAATCTTCCCTCCTCATCTACTTCACCTCCTCTTCTCCTCCTCCTCCTCACCCATCCTTCCCTCTTCAGGCTTAGCTTTCCTCTCTTTCCCCCCTCTCCCAATTTTCCCATTCCCTTATCTTCCATTTTCTTTCCTCCTCTCTAACCTCTAACTGGTGCTTTGCTGTCCTCCGACGGGAGTAGTGACCCAGTTCATAGAGCGACAGAAAGGAAGTGACAGAAGAGAACAGAAAGAGAGGCAGAGCAGCAGATAGTGGAGACAATGTGTAAGGTGTAACGTATCAGTCTCTTTCTTTCCACCCCTGCCATCTGTGACAGTCGGAAACCTGAGATGTCTCCCCTTCCTCTTCTTCCCTCACAAACCTCTCCCCCTTGTTTTAGCTTTCCCTCCCACGCTCACCCTTTCACTTATTACCACCACTCCCACCTCTGGCTTCACCCCCCTCTCCTCCTCTCCTGCTTACACCTTTATTCATAATTGATGCACACAAGAAAGCCTCTTTGACAGACTTGTAGTGTACACATTGTGTGAATTTTGGTGGGGACGCCACTTTTTTCTTTCTTTCTTACCTGTGTGTGTGTGTGTGTGTGTGTGTCACACCCTTTCCTCATTTGAGCCTCCAAGGCTTCTTCAGTCCTCTCCACCCGCCACCTCACCTGCTCAGTGCAATAACGACGGAGCAGAGGTTGTAATGGCCTGTTTTAAAAGACCACAAAAGGCAACTCTTCTCTCAAAAATCATTAATAGCCTACTGTATATCATTTATTTAAGTGAATCTTCACTGGTTCAAAACTATAGAAGGTGCTGCTCCAGATGTAAAACGAGTGCACAGAGTCCCTGGGGAGATTGTCCTGTTGATCATCTGTATCAGGTGTGATGTCATCTGGTGGCATTGAATAATAAAGATGATCAAGTTGTAGGTTGCCCCCGCCCTAACAGGTGCAGCATAGCTAACAGGTGGGAAAGACAAAAACATGCCAGCTTGTTTGTGGCTGTTGTGGCATTACACATAAAAGTACTTGTACATTGGCCTCAGACTCAAGCCGTAGTAGCTACTGCTTGGTTTTACCATGAATATGAATGGCCTTTAAAATCAAAGAAGAAAAGAAATAGTCTTTAAAGATTTTTTGCATATGAGATATGTCTGATATATATGATTATATGCATTCTTTGAGGAAACTATACAAATCATTTTATTTATTTAGCTAGTGGACCACCTGGAACCCTATTTCCTAATTATTTACGTGTATATACCATAGACTGTATGGTATATACTACTATTTTGCAACAGCAAATATGTCTAGAAGGAAACATGAAGCCACCAAGACCACATCCTCTATTGATATAATGAGAAATGTTGAGATTGAATGTATCAGCTGTTCTTGCTGGTTATGTTTAGTCACTCACATCATTTGTTGAGGAAGGATGACAAACAGATCATGGTCTGAACTGAAAATGTAATTTCTTCCTATCCTTGACAAATGTGCTTTTGTTGCTTAACCAACCTGCGTAACCAGACTCTGGATGATCTCTGTTGATGAAGTCCTCCTTCATAATCAGTTGGGGCTCAGATTAAACACCCGGGGACCCATGGAGGTCTCAATCCAGCTCTGCCTGTTTCAGCTGTGGTTGATATATCTATTTTAAAATGGAAACAGTCAGTCGTCTCACTATGTGCACTACACACTGTATGTCTGTAGATGAACAGTAGGAGGGTACCACAAAACGGCTAAGCTCACCAGCTGGCTAGTCCCCTAAAAAACTTAGTGTATTTCTTTCAGATCCTGCTATACACTCACTTTCCGTGTCATATAAGTCTATTTTTATCCATGCTGTCAGCGCAGCCCTGCTCGGCACAGCACACTCACTTCTTTCTGAAAAACTCCTGTTGGCCTGTTTTCAGACAGACTTGATCAGTTGCTGTGAACACAGTGATAACGTTCAGTACATCAGAGAAAATAAAGCGCATATGGTGTAACACTCCCATTTAAACATCTAAATTTGAACTTCAATATGCTGCACTGTGTGTTGGCTTTGTCTGAGCCTTTTGTAACTTTGCCCCTTTTCTTCTTCTCTTTTCTCAGTCGGTGCTGTGACAAGAAGAGCTGCGGAAACCGTAATGAGACACCCTCAGACC